>NW_027468663.1:40739497-40794497 GCF_046254945.1 Alosa pseudoharengus
AAAATGGAAATGTCTTCTAGTGGTTCTGAAAACATCCCTTTTACAAGTATGGAAATGAGTAATTCAGCAAAATTCCAGCAAAATTCTCTTAAGTGGCAGATTTTAGAGATGTAGTTTGTGAGTGTAGCTGTTTGAGTCAAATTTATATGTTAGAGACACAGTCAATAGTCAGCTTTACTCTTGACCTGTTCAGTTTGACATTTATTTTGAATTTTTTTTGACATTTTTTAGGAAGCCAAAGAGTCCCTCGGCCGAGTTTTGTTGTTGAGTCCTTATTCTGTGTCTCAGTGCCATTTTGTGTGGTTCAGCTGGCGATCGGAGTAAATAAGAAAGATGTTACATCCTGTTATTGTGCAAATGCTGTACTCTTGTGGCCTGTATATTTGAAGCCTCAGCCATAGCTTGGCAACAGAATACAAGAGATAGTGTTTTAAATTAATGTATGCCCTT
Source organism: Alosa pseudoharengus (assembly GCF_046254945.1). Classification (NCBI taxonomy): domain Eukaryota; kingdom Metazoa; phylum Chordata; class Actinopteri; order Clupeiformes; family Clupeidae; genus Alosa; species Alosa pseudoharengus. The sequence goes on from NW_027468663.1 coordinate 40,739,948, forward strand.
CAGTAGAAGTTGTGGTTAATTACTTTTCAAAGGACTAAAGGTGATCCAATAAGGCACCAATGGGGCACAGTCAAAGGCTCTCAGTCAAGCATGTCTACCATCTCTGGAGTCATGAAATTTAGACCAACTTACAGCTGCACCAAAGATTATAGAGATTTAAAATATGTTATTGTGTTGCTAGGCAACATAGAGGCTGAAGGGCTATGGCCACAACAGTTGACTTACTTCGAGGTCATGTTTTCTCAGGTGAGCATACATCTTTTTGGACATTTGTAATGGTGATGTAAAGTCAAAAATAGCTTTCCAAACAGATGTTGATGCATATGTTTTCAAACATATCATGTAACTAACCTGGTCAAATATTATACAAGGAAGCTTTTATCAGCAGTACTGTATGGCAGTGGGCTCAGACCTTCAACATTCAACATTTGCGATGTTCATGTTTGTGCTGTTTAGAAACTGAGATTACAAATCCACTCCTTATCTCACTGAGATAAAACACCACTGAATGGGCCAAACCTGAAAAATACAAAAAGCCCTTCTATGAAAATGTCCTAAATCAAAAGTACAGTCACACTGACTTGTTATCAACCGAAAGACACAGGATCTCTTTCCAAAGCACAGGTAAGACATTTTGTCACTAAATGTTCACTCATATAATCTCGTCAATAATTTTGTTTGACCAATGCAGAGCGATAACTTCTTTAAAAATATATGTGTTTTCAAAATCTTGGATTTGACCTTTTCCAGATTTCAGTTTTTACCAATCTAAAAGACGTGACTGAGCGAAACTTGCCAGTTGTCATATTATAAGTTTAGCCATTGGGATGGTGCAGGTGGAATTGTTAAGTGCATTAATTGATCTGTAAATCTTAAGAGAATTCAAGGCTGAAATCATGACTAAAATCCATTGCATGGTTTTGGTGTTTAACAGTGAACAATATGGCCTTGGTCATTACATGTCAGAGGCTGGTAAAGATATACTGTAGGAGTGATAATCTTGTTGGTAGCTGCCATAGTATTGAAGTACAGTTTGTCTGATCATTTATTCTTAACATTTAAGAATTGTTTTGAGATGCGTTCCTTGCATTAAACTTAACTTACTCATGTATCATAGTATTCAGTTAAATGTATTTACAGTAGCTACAAGTATTCACTTAGAATGAAATTACAAAAATACAAACATTAAGAGATAGAAAATTAGCATCCAAAGTAATTCACCAAGTGAGTCTTGACAGCAGGGTTGTGCAAAATTCCAGAATTTAATTGAAAATGGCTCTTAAATTCCAATTCAATTCTTGAATTTCACTTGCATTTCAATTGAGGTAGCAAACAGGAAGCATAATTGCAATTCAAATTTTGCACAACCCTGCTTGACAGTCACTCAGTGCTAGCTTATGTCTTTATTACAACTATTACTTTTTTTACTTTGGCATTACTAATAAATAATGCAACAATCCACTTGTAAACCATTCCTATGTACACATAGCCATCATCTATGATAGTTTGTGCCTAGCATAGTCACAAAAATGAACAAAATCAATAATTACTCATAATCTCATACTCATATTAGAGGACGTAAGTGTTACCATTCATTTACCATTTCATTTATTTCTTTTAAGGATCTCCATGGATTGGAAGCAATCAGTTTCCCATCTCATGCTCTTTCTACCGTTGGTTTTCACCCTTGAGATTCAGACCATCAACTCCATAAATGAGCTGAAAGAAGATGACTTTGGAAAATCCTTCCCCCAACATGGCCTCCTGCTCCTTTACTGGTTCACCTCCCTCATAGATATCGACCAAATTGGCATCATTCGCTTCAAGAAAGGAAGTTATGATCTGGTCACTGACTACCCATTTCAACTTATAGAAAACCCAGGTTACCTTCCATACATCATTCCAACGGGACAAAGAGATTACTACTCAGTCGATGACTTGGAAGATGGTTTTGTCAACTACTTGCCTTTTTACATCACCCAAGACTTTTACAATTTCAAAAACCATGAGGGACAAACTGTAGACAGGCTCATCATTGTGATAGATAAGTGGTACACACCAGTCAGGGTAGACCAGGTGTATATCTCCGAGGCATCGAAATGCAACCCTCTAAATGTGACCAATGGCAATATCACTGCCACGTACAAAGTGGGTACCCAGCTCCTTCGTCAGATCACAACTCTGACCAACCCACTGGACTGCCAGAACAAGTTCTTGAAGGAGATCTTCCCTCACCTCGGCTTCGGTCTGACTCTTGCTGAGAGCATGTTTGGTCAGCCGGGTCTCCCCTTGTTCCTGGCGTTATCAGGATATGACCTCGAGGGCCGATACAATATCACAGCGCAAACGTGGTCCTGCCCGCTGGTGCCAGCTGAGGGCAGGAAATCCTTGTGCGACACCAGTAAGCTAGAGCTGGCCATCAGGACCAGCCATGACGGCCACGCCGTAATCAGCTGGCACGGACTACCCAGCAGCATCTTGAAATCACACACCACGGTGGCATTGTTCCAGAGCAGTGACCGCGGCGGCCCACTGGTGGAGAAGAGGATCGACGGTCAGGCGTCGGGCGATCTGGAGACCGTGGTGGCCCTCGACCCCGGCCTCCAGATCCACCTGATCAAACAGGACGTCAGCGACGCCACCATCTGGCGAGGTCCCACATTCAGCGATGCCAACCGGCAGCTTCCTGTGCAGGTGGGGAACGCCAGTGCCAGCCTGATGCTCTTCACGCGCAAAGGCTACGCCGCAGCCCGACTCTTCATTAGGAAGAGCTACGCCACCTGGAAGGACGACTTCTATTACTCTTGGGTGGCCTTCTATTCCAGTCCCGACGAGACCAATGAGAACTACTTGAGCCGCCAGTGGCAATGGGTCACTCATTTCAGAAAACATAAACTTCTCAGTCTGGTCATCTATGATGTTTATGAGTATGTATCTGGAACGGCCATCACCCCAGGTATCCAGGCACGTTTTTTTTTAAGTGAATATGATGAGGTGGCTCGTACAAAGGCATGGGATATGTGAGATAGCCTATATATATATATATATATATATATATATATATATATATATATATATATATATATATATATATATATAGAGAGAGAGAGAGAGAGAGAGAGATAGAGAGAGAGAGAGAGACAGAGGGAGGGAGAGAGAGAAAGAGAGAGAGAGAGAAATGGCATGAGCTTTAGAAAGTCATTAAAAATATTCCATGATCATGGATGTTTGTCCTTTAACTCAATTATTTTCTCTTTTATGATGTAATATTGATTGGTGAATTATAAGGTAGTTTGTCTGAAATGTGATTTTTGTGGAAAAGGAAATGTGAAATTTGGTTTCTTTATGAAATTCTAATTATGACTTCTGAGCCTTAGTGACAAGTTGGTATAATTTAATAATTTAATCACCACCACCACCAACATACCAGGCAAGTCAATTCTCATTCAAAACCTTAATGTTATCTTCATGCTCAAGGTTAGTCTGATCTCTGTGAAATAGCACACTATGTTTTCACATTGATAATCAGATATCTCATTTATTACATCTTGTTGAGTTTGACACACATACATGTATTTCATCTTAAGCTATTCAGTATCTAACAGGAAAACATAATTTCAAAGTTCTGCAAGTTCTTAATAGATGTCTTTTAATATCAGGAAATTGGACTCACATAAACCAAAGGTATGCTAACGTTATGCGAGTCCATGAACTGTTTTAACTAGAAACAGTTGTCCTACAATAAATGAGAGTAGTAAACCAGTTTTCTCTTCTGTTCTTCTGTGAAATACAGACCATGTTGTTCAGTTTCAGGCTGCAATCCTCCATAACATGGTGATGGTCTCTCAATATTCCACCATTCTGTCTAGCACCATGAGGAATCCTACCACTGTACGGCGGAGTCGAATAAAAGCTTAAGCCGTTGGTTGATCTCTGAAATGACTGAAGCCACCTCAGAGTGTTTAAGCACAGTATGCTAATTGTATTATTCCCCAAACTTTACAGATCACACACACACACACACACACACACACACACACACACAGACACACACACACACACACACACACACACACACACACACACACACACACACACACACACACACACACACACACACACACACACATACACACACACTTCCAGTTTCAACTTGCATTGATAAAGGTGTGTGACTGAAAGTATACAGATTACAGTAAAAGGATTTTGGCCCAGATGTGAGTGTGCAGATGTTTGTGTTCATTCCGTTTCTTAAGCTCCTGCATCTCAGCCAAGCCTGACACTGGAGGAGCAGTATGTCTCCCTCCATGTACTGTATACAATCTACAACACATATTAAATACATTTCACAGTTCCTTGGTTCTGGATTTTGAAAGTTTTTTGGTTCTGGATTTTGGCCTTTGGGCCTTATACAGTATATGTTGGGAAACTATTTACCAGCTGCTTAGCTTGATCAGCAACAATTCTTGCCCAAATGACATTCTCACTCTCCATTGCACCAATTTCAGAACAAAAGGCTCAAATTCATGGTAGAGGAATGTATATATATATATATATATATATATGTATGTATAAGAAAAAGGGTAAAAGTGACTAATGCCCTCATTCATTATGTTCATAACAGAATTATCAAATGAAAGACAAATCTGTGATTGAAATGTTATGCCTCCATGGGTTTACGTAAGTTCTACAGAGGCATTTCTTCAGTTCTACAAACTGGACCTGAACCCTTAACATGTGATGTAATCATTATCTCTTTACAGAAGCAATTGCATACACTGAACTGAATTACTGTATATCAACCTTTGTTCATACAAAACTGATACATTTCCATCATCAAAAAGTCATCAGATGATATTTTTTATCAGATGTTGGGCAATTGCATGCAAAACTGTCACATCCATAACGCCAACACATTGCCATGGTATTTAGTTGGCATTATGGATGTGACAGTTTTGCGTGGAATTGCCCTGTTATTTTTTTTTTTTTCAGCCTGAAATGTTATCAGGATGTTACAGAGTTCACCAAAGTCAACGAAAAACAGGATGCACCTCAACACATTATAATTTTATGACAGAGTTTGGTGTGGATGAACTTTACTGGCCTGCACAGAGTCCTGGCCTCAACCCTATAGAACACCTTTGGGATGAATTAGAGCGGAGACTAAGGTATGAGCTACACCAGGCGCCTAACTTAAGCGTTCCGTTCGCGACGCGTAAAATCCATTTTAGATGAATGGTCTATTTTTTTCGAACGTACGCCCCACTGTCACGTCTGGTGTAGCTACTTCCATTGATTATAATCGGAACGCTTCAGTTACGCGCCTGGTGTAGCTCAGCCCTAAGACCCAGTCCTTCTTGTCCAACATCAGTGTGTGACCTCACAAATGCGCTCTGAAGAATGGTAAAAAATTCCCATAAACACACTCCTAAACCTTACGGAAAGCCTTTCCAGAAGAGTTGAAGCTGCTATAGCAGCAAAGGGTGGACCGATGTCATATTAAACCCTGAATTAAGAATAGGATGTCACTTAAGTTCATATGCGAGTCAAGGTAGGTGACCCAATACTTTTGGCAATATAGTGTATGTATCCTTACTGAAATTAAATCTTAAAATAAAATACATAACTAAGTGACAGTGACATTAAAGCCTATATGTTGTTATCATGTTGTTGTGCTTTTTTTTTATTGATGCCACACACCATAAAGTAGATGACTATCCAAAACACCTAATCCTGTGCGTAGGGGTTAAAGTATTGATTGTGCTGGAGGCAGAAACACAATAAATGTACTACAGATATTCATAAGTTCTGTCACATTGTGAAAATAAACTTCCTTTTTACAACAGTACTGCTGCCTTTACGTATATCCATCCATAGGAAACTTATAACGTCTAAGAACTTTCACCTTATAGGTGAAGATCAAATTCTTTCCAGGAGGAAGTACACAGACACATAATGCAAGTAGGCGTTGAGTGGGCAGGTCAATGCTAATTGAGAAAGTTATGAATTTAACATTTAACACAGAAGGGAAATATGTTTACTCTATAAAATCCCTTTAGCTTTCAAGAATGGCTTTCTCCTTAATGGTAATCCTGACCATACTCTGAAAATCACCAGTCAATTTGTTAATTCTGCCTTGTAAACATCCCAATAAGCCACAATAAACAGTTATGAGAAATAAATAAACAATAGAAAAAAGAAAGCAGCATTTATTTACCCATAATCCCTAGAAGCACCTCACCAACATCACTCAATAGCTGTTGGCCACTTCTTGTGGAAATGTGGTTACCAAGATTGTTACTCTCTTCAGAGTAAAATGACTTCTACTGAAGTATTTTACTAGTATAGTATTTATTTAAATTAACTCTTAGACTGTTGATGGAACTTAACACAAATTTGACACTAGTGTATAACCAGTCACTATGGAACATTAAATAACAAACATAGGAGATAACACAATCCCATCAGACCTTAGTACAAGCGAGAGAGGACACTTCTGAGTTAGAATATGTTGCAGCATATCTGGTGGAGAGGCAGCCATATGCTACACAGTAAAAACAACAACAACAAAACATATTGAATCAATTCAATGAACACGGCCATTGCAAAATAAATAAAATACCATGCAGAAACTTTTGTAACCTCAAATCAGGAGCCTGCTATCATAAAGCAGCTACTGTATTATTTGTGATCCAGGTCATAGATATATTGACCCAGTATCACATTAACACAGATATGCAGGGTGAATTCCAACTGTATGAAAACAAAATGCCACACTAAATATCACAATTATCTAATGCTCACAAATGTCTAATGCTATCTGTCCATGGCAGGAGCCAGCCATTGTCCAAATTCTTTTTGAGTGCAGAATGTGAAGGAATACTAGCACATTACTGGTTCAACACATACCACATAGTTACTGTATGGATACAGCATCGTGTTTATCAGTGATGCAACAAAAAACAACATTCTGATGATTTATTCATCTATGTAATGCAAGGAGGTTAGGTCAAGCATGTGACAGTGACCAAAATGATTACAAACTGTAAGTTGCTGTTCAAGGTGCATTCTCTTCTCATACATGTATTAAATGCATATTATGTGTTTTATCAGAACAGATGAATCCAATGTTTTTCATGCGGAGGTTTATTCTACCTGGCTGATATCTGATGTAAATAGCACTCATTCAGTGAGAGCCTATTGTGGATGTGTGTTTTAAAATCACACCCTTTGTGCACATCACGTCTAATTCAGCTTTCAGCTGCTTTTGTGCCCATTTTCACACCTAAAATAGAATTTTCCTCAAGAATATTTAATAATTAATTATTCTTTAAGAAAATCCAGGTGGTTTTGGGGTGGACAAGTTTACTTTGTGAGGAAAGCACAGTTCAAAAAGCTGATAAAACTATGAAAATGGGGTATGGTAGTCAAGGACGCACCTTTTTCCATGAAAACAATACTGGCACACTGGCCCTTAAATGACCTCAGAGATGCCCATAGACGTTCCCCAGGCAGGAAGTCTATGGAGAAAAACAAGATTGTCAACTATTATACAAAAATCACATTCTGTGAGACTTTGAAATTCTTATGATAAGATAGAGTGATAAACCGAATCAAAAGAATCAGAGGCAAACAAAGGTGTGGGTGTATTCATTCACAATGATTTATATAAATATTCTTCAGGGAAGGTCACACTTTATTCAGCCATTCATTTCTGTGGACTGGAGTTCTGAAGAAGGTAAAGAGATTTATGTTTTTGAAATAGTCTGGAATAATTTTGTTGCAATGTAACGATTTATTCTTATTTTTTATCACTAATGTCACTAATGTAACTAGTGCTTGTTTTAGGGAATGTTGAAATATAATTATTCTATATTGTGGCTAATTTCTGGGATTTTTCTTGATACAAATATGATTGCAAATAAAATTATGATTCACTTTTAATATCATAACTACGTTCAGTTTTGCAAATACAATCTGTAATACTGTCTCTTGATAATTATTTATGAAATTTTACAGTCTGGGTTTGTGCAGGTGTGTGTACTCTTATAAAGCTTATCTGTTTGCTATGTACACTTCCCGAGTTTCAAAGCTACCTTTAAATGTCCTACACCTCTTTAGACAAATAGAAAATGTCATACTCCTTCATGTACATGTCACGATGATTTCACCTATATTAGTCTGTCGTTATGTAAGACTTCCTACATAAGACATCATGCCTTCCCTGTTTTCTTGAAGGGTTATCATGGAATGGAAGAGTTCCCTTGGCTGCCTGCTGGTCTGGCTCTCTTTCGCCTCCAGTGCTGACATTCCCACCGTCAGCAGCATATCTGAGCTGAAGGCCCTGGACTATGGCAAATGCTTCCCCCAGCACGGCCTGATGTTGCTCCACTGGCTCTCCTCCATTGTCACCATTGACCACAACGACGTGGTCCAGTTCAAACCCATGGTCTTTGACCCCGTCTCCAGCTACCCCTTCACCCCATACGCAAACGACAACCATTTTCTGCCTGACCTGACCCCTACCACGGCATACTACACGGTGGGCAACCTACTTAAGGGATCCGCCGGACGCTTTCCACCGTACGTCACCCAGGACTTTTACAATGCCTACAACTACCCCACGAGGAATCGAGACAGGATCGTGATTAGGATCGATTCCTGGTACAATCCCGGTAGGATCGATCGGGTCTATGTAGCACTGGAGAGCAGCGACCAACGTTACCTGACTTACAGCCCTTACTCTCCGGCGCTCATCTCTGCCCGTCTCCTCCGCCAGATTGCGTCACTTCGGAACCCATTTGGCATGAGGAATTCATCTGTGGCAGAGCTCTATCCCACCTTCAACCAGAGTATAGCCATTGCAGACAGCATGTTCTCCGAACCAGGCTTGGCAAGTTTTCTCACCATGGCTGGGTATGACGTGAACGGCAGACACGGCGTCTCGGTTCAAATGTGGTCCTGTTCAAACTCGCCAGCGCTGTGCAAAACGCGCTCGGTTTCCATGGCGCTGAAAACGGCGAAAGATGGGAATGCGCGGGTCAGCTGGAGTGGTCTGCCCAACAGCATACAAAAAATGCACACCAACGTGGCCCTCTACAAAAACGTTGAGAGCAACAACCCCATTTTTGAGGTCAAGGTGAACGGCAGACTCACAGGCACGGCGGACACCACCATCAAACTCGACCCCGGCCTCCAGCTGCGGCTCCTGCGCGGAGAGGTCGGCAACACGGTGATCTGGAAAGGCCCCGAGCTGGACGACGCCAAAGGCAAGATTCCTGTCCGAATAGGCACCATGGATGTCAGCCTCCAGCTCTTCACTATGAATGGTTATGCCAGTGCAAGGCTCTACATCCGCAAATCAGTTGAAAACTGGAAGGACAGCCTGTACAACTCTTGGGTGGCCTTCTATGCCAGACCGTCGGACAGCAACAATGACTACCTGGGCGGCCAGTGGCAGTGGGCTATCTACTTTGAGAAGAAGCCGTCTGATGAGTTTGAAAACTGTGACATTTACGAGTATGTGTCTGGGACAGCCATCTCCCCTGACGTGCAGATTCGCTTTTTTGAAAATAATGATGGCGACGATGGATTCCGCACGGAATCATGGGGGTCTTAGTAGGCGACTTGTGAGTCTCAACATCTACAGAACTAACATGACAAGTACTCTATGTACATTACTGCAAAAATTCAGAATCACAATTACATGTAAATTCTGTAATCTGTCATAACTATTTTCATCATATTGTGTACCTACTCTACTGGTGTTTCTTTTTAACCATGCACAATAGTTTGCTGTTTAAGTGAAAAGTAAATTAATTCTTATAGACATTTAATGATTGCTGTAATGATAATTGTGCTTAATTTGTCATGAAAATGTTCCCTAGTGAAATAAATTATGCCTGCAACAATGATTTCTCATATCTACCTAACAACTTTCCATTAAAATGCAAAACCAACACATTTAGCTTTTTAATATTCATAGCACTAATGACATTTCATGTTTATCATCCTCTCAGGAATTAAAGTTATTTAAATGAAGGGGAAAATATATCATTTGTGTATTTCAATAACATCTTTTATGGTCCATTTGTAGTTTCCACTGTGCCTCATCAACTCCTGATTACTTTGAAGAAGTGTGCCTAAAATTGTTTTACCTAATGTTTAACTTTCAAGCTATTGTTGTTATAAACCTAATTTCCTGGACAAACAGGACTAGCTCTAGGCTAGAATTAACATTCAGTAAGAGATCTCATTGTTCTAGATTTCTACATTTTATGAGTCCTTGCCGTTTCCCGTACAGACTGAGACAATTGAGACAGATATTCCACAGATGTTGATTGATGCAGTACTCGTGTGGCTAGTAATCTGTTTTTGATTTGATTCAGAATGCAATTTGATTACTGTATTTTCTCTTGGGCAGTATGCTACCCATTTTTAGATCCATTAAAATGGCACAATGGAAATGTGCTTTGAAATGTAGAAATCTTTACAATCGAAAGTACTATTGGTTTAAATCAGGTGTTATTGATCTTAACAAAACTCCACACATCAACAATGTCAAATATTGTCAAACAATTTATGTCTTAAAATTAAATCTAAATAGTCCAGTCAATGTAAAGTCACTTCCAAAATCATTTCCCCTTCAAACTATGGACATTTCACAGTTGGAGCCTTTGTATATTGGTTGACTGCAATAGAAATGTCTAAAATCATTTAGCATTTTCCCAGCTTTGTGTAAAAACCAAGGCCTCCTCACTACTGTTGCAAAAGTCAATTCAACTGAATTTGGTGCCCCCCTCTGGTGAACAACTGTATTTAGATGGGTGTTAAATGAGTTCATATAATGTCAGGACTGACACATTATAAAAATGTAAATGATGTGCCCCATCCATACCATATGTTTATGTTCATGAATACACATTGAAGTTTATATCTAAAGACAGCATTAAGATGATGTGTACAAACAGATATGAAACAGATATTCATTAGGACACCAGTTTATTATTTTTTGAATAATTTATTGCCAGTATGAAAGCATGAGCTAGTGGCAGTATTCAATAAAAACCTTAACAAGACAATAGAGTCGCTCACACACACACGCACAGACACCTGAAAAACAGACACGTGTCCATAAATCTCCTCCAACTATAAATATATTGGGTCCCATTTTTGTGGTGGAAAAAATAAAAGGTTTCAAAGGCGCAATTTACAAACAAAACAAATAAACAGTTAATTAAAAAAAAGAACACAAGAATATGCAGTCGCTCATCGCTGACCCCTTTTTTTTGTTTTCTTTTGAAATGAACAGAAAAAAGTATGAACTGATACACCTCTATCTCAATCTTTAAACAACTTTTTTTTTTGTGAAATGTAGATACAGTAAGGCTGATAATGACACATTTAGAGCTTGTCTTTTATTTTTTTTGGAAATAAAAAGCATAAAATATCTACAAAACCTAGTAAAACCTTGAAATCAAAACTGTACATTTAAATTTACATTAGAAATGAACGAGGATTCATATAAAAAATGTGTTTGCATGGTTTGTCCCTATACAAATACAGATATCACCTTCTGAAATGTATCTCATTATTGTCATGGTGGCATGTACCTTTATATTTAATCTTCTTGGGTTGTTCACCTCAGCATGGCTCCTCGTCTGCGTGATATCTGTTACTTAAAGCGAATGGCACAGCCAACTCAAATGTGCTTTCCCATACAGCAGGCAGAGGAGGCTTCACAAGAGACAGCACAGCTTTCAGAGTTCATGGCAACTGTCTCTCCTTGCTACCGGAAAGAGTTCCTCCCCGCGCCAAAAGAGTCTCTACAACCACCACAGTTGTTGCGATTGGGTGTGTGTATGCATACTTGTGTGCGTGTGTACACTGTGATGGTGTGTAGAGAGTGTGCTCATTAGAGGTGGCTTGATCACTGTATTTATTCATTACTTGATTTTTTATTATTATTATTTTTCTTCTCAGGTTAAGGGTTCAGGCACTTCTTTTTTTGTTGACATGGATGTGTGTTTGTATGTTTTGTTGTTGTTGTTGTCATGGTGCTTGGGATCCAGTGTCAGACTTCAGTGTGCTGCTGGGAGTCCAGCGAGGGCAGCGTGAGGCGGTCGAACGCGGTGTCGTCTCCGCTCTCGTAGTCGCTCAGCATGGCCTCGGACTCCTCGCAGCACGCCGACATGTCCGAGCAGGACGCCGTGGACGTGTAGAGCGACAGCGACATGTTGTCCAGCGCCGGCGGCTCGTAGCCCATGGAGTAGCCGCCCCGGTAGCCGCCGCAGTCGCCCCGGCCGCCGCTCCCGCCCGTCCCCGTGCCTGCCACTGTGGTGTTGTTGGTGGCGGCGTTGGAGGCGTTGGAGGTCAGCGTGTTGCCGGAGGGCCCGTCGGGCGAGTCGGGGTGGTCCGAGGGGTAGTGGTGAGAGGGCAGGTACTGGCTGAGGCTGTAGAGCTGGGGCAGCGGCGGCCGCTGGCGCACGCGTGGGGACGAGCGCGGGCTGCGTGCGACGCCCGGCGCCTGGAGCGTGTCGTAGGGCTCGCCGTAGTCGGCCGCCGGCAGCGGGGGCGGCGGGGGCAGGTCGTCGTGGGCGGGGAAGTCGTCCGGCGGGGGAGGGAAGTCGCTCTCGATGTCGTAGCCGCCGGGGTAGTAGTCGGTGTCCATGGCGGAGGGGTCGCTGTAGAGGCCGGCCCCTGTGGTCGCTAATGGGGACTCCACCACCTCGTACTGCGGGAACTCCTGGATCGATCCCGGGGAGCTGGACGCTCGGCATCCAATCAGACGTGTCCCAGTGGTATCCTAGGTAACACAATGGAGAGAGTACTTTAGAACCTTTGGATTTAGAACCTTTATTCAGTATATTTAATGTGAGTTAGATATGGTTAACCACTGTCACAACACACACAACAAAGCACTCTTTCACATCGGCAAATGTTAGGAAGGAAATCAGTAAACACCCAATACATGCACTGGTAAAAGCACACCACCACAATTTAAATACACAATACACAACACAATCTATAAATGCAACAACACAACATTTTTACAGAAACATTTGTTGAGTTGGCCAAACAGTTTGATTTGACTTGCAATTTACTGCAATTAGTCATAAAACATATGCCATCACAGTATGTAAAACTGGCAACATAAACTTCACTACAAAGATTGAATTTTCTCAGTATGAGTATGTGTTTCTGTGTGCGTCTGCGTGTGCATGTGTGTGTGTGTGTGTACATTGTGTGTGTGTTTGAGTATGTGTGTTACATAGAGGAGGCCATCAACTTCAGGTATCAATTTGATCAGTCAGCACTTATAACTGACAGAGCAAATTAAAGTGAACAGCACTCTAAAATAGACAAAAATCAGCATGCAGTGAGTCAATCTTACATTTCCTGAACAGTATATTCTGCATCTAAGCGTTGGATGAATATTCACATTTCACAATTGAAATGTGAATATTCTCAATATTTAGACAATAGGTCTGTCACAGCACTTTTTTTCATGCAAGACATGTTTAAGTTGCTTGTTTAATAACGTGAGTGGGGAGGACACAGGGCTTCAGGCAAACACTTGATAAAAATCACCTCTTGGGGTCTTGAGCTCATGAACTGAGAATGAGTCTTCAAGGAAAAGGTAAAGGGAAGAGAGAAAGACATGTCAAAGTCCAGAAACACTACAGTACAGCAGAGAGGCAGAGCAAACAACCACAGCACACAGGAAGACCTGCAACTTAACCAGCAGAGATCAGAACAGACACCAGATATGCCATTTGTTGCAATAGGGTGAAGGCTATTTGGTGGATTTGGGTGGAGCAGTCAAATAAACAGGAATAAATGCTAATGGTGGAGTAAATGACCTGACTGAATTCAACCAAGACGAAATTTCCATCAGAGGTCGAATGCTCTGTTAGCTCTTCAATCGAGTTAGACCAAATTGCCATTGAGGAGCTCAAGTTAGCCACCAAATTCAACTTACTGCTCGAGCGAGCGCCTACCGAGCTGTACTGCTGGGTAAGGGAATGGCATTTCTGATTGGTCTGCCTGGAGGCCCAGCACTGGAGGACAAAAGGAGAGCTACAGACACGCAAGGCTGACAGACACGGATGACTACGGGTTGGAGGTAATGAAAAAGAGTACCTTCTCGCCCCACCGAGTCAACGGCAGAGTTGACAAGGTGGATTACAGTCACTATGGAGGCTTGTGAGAGGTGAGGGGGCAGGAGAGGGGTGGATGGGGGGGTGGTGGTGGGGTGGGGGGGGGGAGGGTAGATAAGAGAGATCTAGCGTTAGTGCAAATGTCTCAGGGAGGGGAAAATGACACAAAACCAGACTAAAACCAGGAAATTGGCCGGCAAGGCCAGCAGAGAAACATCACCATACAAGAGACATTTCCCAACAGCACGTTTTTTTTTTCCCAGCAGATTTTGTTGTGGACGCTCAGGGGAGAATGGAGGGTTCTGTACTGACTGACTGAAGCACAAGACCACCTACTTCAACACGTCTGAGCACTCATGAGAGGTCACAACACAAGACTGTGGAGAGGAGTACAGTGAGGGGGCCTTTGTGCCAAGATAACAAAACAGGTACAAACAACAGTGCCAGGATGCCAAGGGTGCCATTAACAGTATGGGAGGAAGGATCAGTGACATTCTCAAGGATAGAAAAAAAAGCGTTTCCAGCCTTAGTGCAGAGGGCCGAACAGGGCATTTGAATATGGGAGCAGTAGGTTTCACAAATCACAAAAATTTGGAAGGTACATTTGAGGCAGGGATAGGACGGGTGGGATTTGAGGTTTTTCAGGAGAAGTACAGATGAAGGTCAGGGTAGTCTGATGGAGAGGACATTCCTCACATTCACTGTCACATCCACCAACAAAATGGACTCATGACTGCAGACAATATTCAGGGGGTGGTGAAGCAAGTATGGGAGACCATCATTTGTACTTTATACCCTGGCTTAATGTTCCGCGCCGTTTTCCTCAGCCATCCATTGCGGCCTTAATAATCGCCAAGAAACGTGCAAAAGGAAAAAGACAGGGAAAAAAAGAAATCATTTTGCCAATATTGCCAATATTAAAAAAACTAAATTCTCTCTCCCGCGAGCCGGGATGTTCTTTAGTCTGTATTTGTTCAGATGTCTGTAATTCAAAGCAAAGCTTGGCAAGCTTTTCATATAGGGCAGTGGAGATTTAACCTCTGCAGGAAGGGAACGCTGAAGCTCTTTAGGCCAGGAGAATCTCACAAGGTGCTTTTTTGATCACTTCCTTCTACACTGATGTGACTGAAAACTTACAAAGCTGGCCCCTAGTTAAAACCCTACTCTGGGTCTGTGGACAGATTTGATCCATATGGGGACTGAAGTCCCAGCAGCAGCAGCAGCAGCAGCAAGAGAGAAAGAGAACAACACATAACCCAGAGCCACACCAACGAGCCAATCCATCCAGTCCAGTCACACGCAAAAAGAGAACGGGTTAGTAATGCACACAGGTCACCAAGGACAACATCCCATCACATATTAGTACTCTTCTTTAACAAAACACTACTACCTGATAGAAACATACTATTAAATGCACTGTATGCTGCAGCCGGATGGAGGTAGTTTATAGTCAGTGCTAACAATAGCCTCTAGATAATAACACTTCACATAACATCTAATAGTTTACCTGCTACCTAAGTAGACTTGCAGCGCTGATGAGTGCTATCAGAAAAGCTTAGTTTAGAGAAACGCCCTGTGGCTGACACATACCATTGTCATCACAGGATTCTGACTGGAAGGAGCTGAGCGACTGGACCTCTGACATGCTCCCCCTTGTGTTGTAAGGATGACCAGCACTGTCCTCCACTGGTTTCTTTGTCAAGCAGGAGTCCAGATCTACCACTTTAGCTGTGTAAAAAAACACATTTGAGTGAATGTCTAGGTGAACCTCAATCACAGTCACAGTCCGTTATACATTTTGAAGAAGACAAAACAAATGGGAAAAGCGGTACAAGAGAAGTTCCTATTTCAGGGGTCATTTTACCATCATAGTCGTAGTCCCAGCTGGGCTTCTGAATGGAGTCACTGTCTGAGACCGAGTTGGAGGGTGGGGGTGGGGGCAGGTTGGGTGCTACACTGCACACAGCCACGGTCTTGCGATGCCCGTGGACTGAGTCTGGGTTGAACGTGCTGAACTCGGGGTGCTCTGGGATGGCCGAGCCCTCGAAGGAGTTGCGGTCCAAGTTGTTGCGCGAGTCGCTGGGGATGCTTGGAGTGTACGAGATGGGGCGCACGGGGACCTGAGGGGGAACGTCCGAGTAGATGTTCTTGTTCAGCTTCGAGTCAAAGTACGGGCGGAAAGTGTGCGGCGCCGAGTTCCCCGGGCGCTTGTTGTCCTCGCCGTTTCCCGACTTTGACTTGCGGCGGCACACGCGCTTCCTCACCACCACGAACAGCAGCACCAGGATGAAGATGCTTGCCACAAACACCACGATGCCCACCACCTCCTCCAAGCCAATGTTCCACGAGGTGGAAACAAACTCGTTGCGAACCTCTATGAGCTCCTCGCACAGACGCCCACCGAAGCCGCGAGAGCAGTTGCAGTTGTACGAGCCGTAGGTGTTTTGGCACTGCCCGCCGTTGCCACATGGGTTCTTCACACATTCGTCCACATCGCTCAGGCACCTGGGAAGGAAAGAAGGGGAAACACGTCAGATAGTAAATACGAAACAAAGGAGGGTTCTCCGCTCTTCTGTCGTTTGACGACAATCCGGTGCAACCAGGCCAGGACAGATATTTTGGGGAGAAGGAGAGACGCCAGTGCAGCTCAGATGTCTTATTAATTTTCAATTTATTTAGTAAAAGGTGGAGAACATAAGACTAACGTTTCGATGTAAGTCACATCTTCATCAGAGTCCGTCTAGTAAATACTAAACAGTAGTGTGTAGTAATGAACTGGTTATGTTATGTTATGTGTCTCCATAGGAAAGGAAAATGGACAACAAGGCTTGCAACTTGCAATTGTTACACTTTTAACATAGTTTCAATGTTGTCTCCAGCAAATGTATCATTTCTAATTGCTGTTTTCTAAACTGGTGCTACAGGACAGGCCCCCTGAAGCAACACTTACCTGTCACCTTGGAAACCAGGTTCGCACTCACAGACGGGTCCGTCAAGGCTGTCGATACATTTGCCGCTGTTTTTGCACGGGTTATCTTTGCAGTATGGACCCATCTGACACCTGAGGGAACAAGAGAACACTCAAGACCTTCCAACAATCTCTCAACACAATGAATAACACTGGTGGCTCGACATAGACTTGCAGCGGCACTTTCCGAATCCGATTTTCATTTAATCGGCATTACTGGCATATTTGCTTTTGGATCTGGGGGTTTATTGATTCACATGGCCTCATTTCCTCCACCAGTCAATACGGTCCAAGGCTCTGACCATAGATGTATAAACCTACTTTAATCCTGGGCAGTGTTTACGGAGTGTTATATTTGTTTACACACAGTATTGATATGGAAGGCAAACGCTGTATATTAAATTCAGAATCAGTACAGCTCATGACTCATTTGAAAGGAGAGAATGGTACAGTAATGGTTTCAACATACCGTTGGCCAGAGTACTGTCCACGGCACTGGCAGTAGTAGTCGTCTCCTCGCGGGATACAGGTTCCCCCATACAGGCAGGGGTTGGAGGCACAGGGGCTAATGCCAATCTCACAGTGGGTACCCATGAAGGCTGCAGTGCACTTGCAGAAGAAGCCTGTGGAGAGGGAGGCAGACATTAGTGTCACTCGCTGCCGGGAAAATGTCAGCACTTTATTAAAACAAACACGCTGGAAGCTTAACGCAACGCTAATGCAGGAGGAGGCCTGTCTTTGCTTTAGATGGAACACTGAGATATATGCTGGATTATTGGACTTCCATATTAAAACAAATTGTACTGCACTGTATTGTTTGCCCTGCATGCAGCACTCAATGCTTCATATGGCTAAACCAAGGCACATTCTGTATTAACACTGAATCTACAAAAGCTATGAGCTTTAATGTAGAATGTCTACACTATTTCATTAAGCCCTAAACGATGCAGATCTAATGCACTTTATGAGGGGTGTGGATACAGTCATGAATTAAGCACTGGCAGCGGAAAGTAAAGACTACATCTGAAGTTCTCCCAATAATTTTGTTTTATAGGGTGGTGCTCTGTTGGTAGGGGTTTGAAGTTCTGACACACCCATAATGTCTTCCCTGCTGTCTACAGACTTAATACTACAGTAGTACAGACACTTCTACCACATCATTGTCACAGGGATAATTCCTTACATAGAAATAAAGGTGGTTTTGGTACTGTAGTTTTACACTACACAAATGTTTAAATGTTACACAAACACAAATGTTTTTACACTACACAAATGTTTAAATGTTACACAAACACACATGTTTTTACACTACACAAATGTTTTAAATGTTACACAAACACAAATGTTTTTACACTACACAAATGTTTTAAATGTTAAACAAACACAAATGTTTTTTACACTACACAAATGTTTTAAATGTTACACGAAAGTGGAGCACATCTGCCTTCAGTCAGTTCATCAGCCATTGACCGCACGTACCTCCGTTGGGCAGAGAGGAGCAGGTTCCTCCGTTGGTGCATGGGTTACTGGAGCATCCGTCTGCCAGCGCTGCCAGGCTGCACCCGGGCACGGCGTCCACCAGCTCTTCCAGCACTGCGTGGGGTGCCCGGCCGTTGGCACGCAGCGGCAGCGCCTGACCGTTGAGCTCCAGCGCCTCCATGCAGCCGCGGAGCCCGTTGACCGCGGGCAGGCTCCGGCCGTGCCGCGCGCCCAGCTGTCGGATATGACCGCCAAAGTAGACGCTGGTGTCTAGGTTGAGGGTGCGGAGGGTGCCCGGGGCGGTTCCGGAGGCGGCGTGCACGCGGTCCAGAACCAGCTTGGCGTAGTTGCCGTCCACTTCCAGCGTGACGCTGTGCCACTCGCCGTCGTTCACCTGCGTGCTGTGCACGGAGACCAGGCCCGCCCCACTGCCACAGTCAAACTTATACTGCAGTCGGCCATTCACAATCTGTGGCAGAAAAGGGTGAGGGACGTTCAGCACCAGTTCAAAATCCTCCAATGCTATACAGTCAATCATAACCAACGTGTTTATTTTCCCATCATGCAATATCCAACAGTGTATATTTAAAACATTTAACACATGTAAGAGTGAATCCTCATCATTTAATCGGTTTTCATTTTCATGTAATTCTGCCAGGCTAAACCTGAAATAGTGCATTATACTATTTGCATGAACACACTGTGGTGATCTAACATTGTTCAGGTAACAAGGAGGGAAGTGTCCTTTTATAATGGATTTCTTCGTCATGTTAAATGAAGCTAGTCTGACTCCTATTCACAGCATCATTAGTATTTAGTTAGTGTGAAGCAGACCTTTATAATTGACTGCCGATTGGCCTTGTTAGCTGCTGTTAAGTTCAGAACCACCCTCTTACAACAGTTGGAATGAGGTGCAGGGAGAACGCAGAAAACTGCTGCAACCTTTCTTACTCTAATAATGCTTTGATTCATTCGACAACGCTTCAGTACATTTAAGTTCTCAACATGTAAAAATAGTGCAAGCAACCTATCTCCTAGTATCCATAATCTATACCATTACATATGACCATACGAAAGCCATAGGAGGAATGAGTGGCTGGAAGGTGATTCATGAGCGACTCCTTTTGTGAAGCCCTTACAATGAAAATCTCACTTCCTCTCTCTGACAGAAACACACACAGAGAGCAATAACCATCAGGTCAGATTCCACCGCGGAATCCCAAATCAGCTGCTGGCGGCTAATCCACTGGAGACCAAAGGAGCCGTTCTGCAGCGGCCTGCTGGCTGGCTGTGTTATTTCTGCCAGCGTGTGTTCCCATGGCCAACCACTGCAGCCCAGTGGGAACGAGTGGAGACAGGGAGATTAACAGGATAATCTAATGTAATGTACCAGACAGGGTGATCTCTCACCCTCTTCCTCCATCCCCCTCCCCCCCTCTCTCTCTATCTCTCCCTCTCTATCACCCTCTCTGCACCACTCGTGCGCTCACCATCTCTCTCTCTGTCTCTCTCAGGCCACCCCTACTGCAGTCTGACGTTGCCGGTGAGGAATGTGTGAGAAAGCCTTTTCCATTTCCCTCCCAGCCTAAAATAACTCAACCAAAATTTTCTATTTTTTTCCCCATTTCTTTTTTTCTTCCCCTCTACAACTACTCTCTCGCCAGTCATTTTAGCTGAGTGATATCTTCCAAGTGCCCTTCACGGGAAAAGTCTCTGAACTAGAAAGAACTGAATTATGGGTAAAAACACAGGGAGTCCCAGACACATTCCCTTTATGGTATAAATAAACAGACACATTCAGTGGTCGCCATGACTGGAGATTTAGGACCCCCAAGACATCTGTATGCATCCCATGAGCTGTCAACACCTTCACAACAGTGAAGGCAGGAGCACAGGTTCCTGAAAGGGCGAACACGCGCGCGCACACACACACACACACACACACACACACACACACACACACATTCTCCTCCTGCAGTGAACACTCTGCTGGAGAACTTCTAGGAGCACCGTCCAAATAAGTCAGTCTCAGGAAACTCAAACCTGCCAGGCAGTGTGTGCGCGCGTGTGTGTGTGTGTGTGTGTGTGTGTGTGTGTGTGTGTGTGTGTGTGTGTGTGTGTGTGTGTGTGTGTGTGTGTGTGTGTGTGTGTGTGTGTGTGTGTGTGTGTGCGCGCGTGTGTGTGTGTGTGTGCGTGTGCGTGTGCGTGTGTGTGTGTGTGTGTGCGCGTGTAGCTGCTGTTAGCGATAGCTGACCTCCAGGATGCTGTAGTCCGTGCCTTTGGCGTACATGACTGTGGCGTGACTGGAGAAAGTCCTGAGCCTCAGGGAGAGCTTCATCTCCTCCTTGTTCTCGTTCTCCATCATCCGGTAGCGGGCATAGCCGCTGCCACTGAACGTCAGCGATGGGCCCGCTGGGGAAACTAGAGAAGCAGAGGGCGAGAGCGAAGAGGAATAATGAGTCGACTGCTAATTTAGGAGGGGAAATAAAATACAGTAATGTTGACATAATATTATGAGAGCACGACTCTTTGGCTGAGATTATACCACGCCAATGAATCTAATCTGCTTGGACTCAGGCCAGCTCAGCAAGCAAAACTGCGAGCAGGGCAGATGGAGTGAGAACCACAGAGTGAGAGGATGAGAAAAGAGACAGGATACAAGAACGTGTGTGTGTGTGAGTGCTGGGAGCGGAAGAGAAAGCGGAGAGGAGAGAGAGGAGAAGAAAGGAGTAAGGCGAAACATCCTGCAACACTGTGCCAACACAACAACAAAGATGCAAGAGAAGAGAGAGAAAAAACAAATCACTCTCCCTCTAGTCTAGTTTACACAGTCACAGCTGTGATTTGTGGAATGGAAAAGGGATGAAGGGAAGAGAAGAGCAAAAGAATGGAGGACAGGGAGGGAGCAGAGAGGGGGGACGAGAGCGAAAAGACCCTTGTGTTGCCTCAACATTTACTGCCATCTGCACACACTTTTGAAATGGCCCTTCTCCACTGATTCACACTTACTGTCATCGTGGCAAGAGCCCTCCTCACACTGGTCAGTCATCACAGGGCATTTGCCTCCTAGGGGTGAAAGGTCAAACAGGGTTCAACATGAAGACAGCAACAAAAGTGACAGAACATCATTACATATCTGTCAAGGTGGTTGTGAGTAGAAGGGGTGGGAGTGTACATGAATGCAAGGGGAAGTAGGCCACAAAGGGAGTCTTTTGGAATATCAAAAGCATACAGTATGTGTGTGTTTGTGTATGTGTGTCTCTGTGTGTGTGTGTGTGTGTGTGTGTGTCGAGGTTGTGTTCGTACCTTCACACAGACAGGTGGCCTGGCGCTGGTGTCGCGGTGTGACAAAGCTCAGCCTCGCAGTGCTGTACGTCGCCATGGCGGTCGACTCCAAGGTGACCGTCTCCTGGCAGAACCTCGGTGGGCAGTCGGACGGCAGCCCGGCACAGAGCTTCTTGACGACACGTACGATGCGCACACCGGTCATCTCCTCTATGACTGCGACCGAGGCGTTGAGCTTCCGGAACACCACCTGTCCAGAGCAAACCATTTCATTATGTGCTTGCCTGGTGTGGGCTCACCTGTTATTAAATGATTGTGCTGTGAATGGTTTCACATACCTCCTGAGGCTGGTACGGGCTTCCGGAACGTTCCAGGGCCAGCAGGACCTCCAGGTCCCCGGAGGCGTCGGCCGCTGGCTGTAGGCTCACGAGCTGCACCTCACCACGCCGCACGCCGGCCATGTTCCGCAGCGCACGCAGGAAGTTGCGCCAGTAGTCGCCGATGAACTCCTCGGGCGCGATGGCGGCGAAGCGCACGCCGATGGCGTTCTCTAGGGCGCGGCTCTCGGCGGGGCGCACGTGCACGCTGGCCCGGGCCATGGCGCTGAACTGCCCGTCGGTCACTGTGACGTTGAGCGCGTACTGCCCTGCGTCCAGCGCCCCGACCGCGACGAGTTTGCCGTCGGTCGGCGAGATGGCGAAGAGGGCAGAGTCGGGGGTGTGGGCCAGGCTGTAGGTCAGCGTGTCGTACACGTCCTGGTCGGTGGCGTGGACTTTGCCGAGCACCCCGCCGGCATACTCATCACCGGCTACTGTCACAAACACATCCAGGGGCAGGATGGCCGGAGGGTGCACGCTCTCTTCGATCACCCGCAGGCTCACCAGCGCCGAGGAGTGAAGCTGGGGCCGACCACTATCTGACACCTGAGGCAGAAACATGGTCGGTGAGGATGAGAAGGAAAATGTCAAACTCAATTACAAACTTCTGCTGGAGTATTTACATATGCAGCTTTTTGCAGCTCTTACTCATGGGTGACAGAACAGAACTGTGAAGTTTTTCCAAGTTACAGAACAGGACCCTACACACACAACATGACTTCATGACTGCAGTGATTTCGTACAGCCAGTAGAGGGAGCTTGTGGTCTAATATTCTCCTCCGTACCAGCGTGTGAGCAAGTTCTTCCCTTAGAGAAAATCCCTTTCCCTCGCTCACATGAACACGGCGAGCTCACTATGCATAAGTAAATATTATTGCAAATGGCATTTAAAAAAAAAAAAAAAAATCTATTTATTTTTTTCACACGCCTTTGCACCGCAGCAGATGGGTCTGATCCACGTGCTGCGTCCAGGGGAAAGCACGGCTGACTAAAGCCTGGAATTCTGGGCCCGGTCTTTAAAAATAAATAACTAAGCGAGCTGAAACGCACCCACAGGATAAAGCTGGTGGAGATTTCAGCGAGAGAGAGAGCAGCTCAGAGTGCTGACTGCTGACTCTTTTCCGCCCACCTAAACTCTGTTCTCTCACCGTCTCAGTCTCTCTCTCTGTCTCTTTCCATCCCTCGCTCATTCTCTCTCACCACAGTGGGCTAGTTCAGCTGCAGGTCATTAGCACCAAAAATGGATGGATATCAAAACAGACAGAGAAACAGAGGAGGGAGACGGAGAAGGATAATGAGAGAGAGAGAGAGTGAGAAAGAAGGAGGGATGGATGGAGAAAGAGAGAGAAGTAAAAAGCGGTGCTTTCATGTTTGACCCGCATCTGCACTCTACAGGAGAGGGCGGCTGGGCTCTGGTGAACAGAATACCAAACAGCACAAAAGCTCCCGCCGCCCAG
Organism: Alosa pseudoharengus; assembly: GCF_046254945.1. Taxonomy (NCBI): domain Eukaryota; kingdom Metazoa; phylum Chordata; class Actinopteri; order Clupeiformes; family Clupeidae; genus Alosa; species Alosa pseudoharengus. The sequence continues at coordinate 40,763,673 of NW_027468663.1, forward strand.
ACATTTACACATCTTTCTCATGGTCCCTCGTTTCTTTTTCTCTCTGCATTCATTACAGCCAGGGTGCTGCTGCACATGGAGGTTTCCCAAAAAGCACAAAAAGAACCCCTTAAAAACCAAATGCCCACAGGAAGCAGTCCAAGAGCAAGAGGAGAAATGAGACTAGCGAGAGCAGAGGAAGATAAGACAGAGAGGTAACGAGGAGAGCTGACCTACGACCCCACTGGGCCGGTCTGTCTGCCCCGTGCTCTGTGGGAGGCGCTGCAGACTCACCTGGATCTGCAGCAGGTACTGGTCTTTGGCCTGTCGGCTCAGCGGAGCAGCGGCCAGCAGCTCCCCCTGGGGGTTGATCTGGAAGGCGTTGTCCTCGTTGCCGCCAACGATGGAGAAGGTGAAAGGCGGGCCGTTGTGCGTGGCGTCACGGTCGGTCACGGTGAGCTGCAGAACACTGGTGCCCACTAGCCGGTTCTCCTGCAGAACAACCAGAACCAGGTCGATCAGAATCTCTCTCAACAGAATACGGACCGTGTGATGCACAGCAGGCACACTGACCGAGCACCCACAAACTAAGCAGATTAAGACACAGCATTTCACTCCACTGAAACACAGCTGTACTGAGGCCAGGTATAAATTCCCTGTCCGTGCATACTGCTGGAGATGCATGTGCCAAGTTGCCAAAGCATCCGGAACGGATCAAAGAAGGTATTTCCATAGGATACAGTTACACGCTTAACATTCCTGTGACAGCTTCAGACTGGACAGCGGAGACAGTCTGCAAGCGAGCCCTTCATCTTCCTGTTGGTATTGTCTCACAGCACAAAAACCCAGTGGGCTTCAGGGCCGCTCGCTGGAATTGCTGTGAAATTCAATTCTGCTTTCTTTTCACTGCCGGGGACTCCAACAGGGAATGAGATGGTGATTCATGTTCTACCTGCCCCTCGCATTCCCCCCCCCCCTCTCTCATTCTCTCATGCTTGTTTTTTTCACTCTCCACTCTATCGTCTATCACTCGCTGCTGTTCCCCGCTTTCTGTCTAAACTATGCATCCATCCATTTGTCTTTCCATCCTCTATGTCTCACTTTATTTCAGTCCATCTCTCTTTAAATGCTGCTTCCCCCCTCCATGCACTAGTCTCAATCTCTCTCTTGGCTCACCTGGATGATGAGCGTGTAGTTGGCTTGAGAGAAAAGAGGTGGGTTGTCGTTCACATCCGACACATCCACGTTGACCGTGGTGCTGCTGGATCTCGGTGTGTTTCCGCTGTCTGATGCCAGAACTGTCAGAGTGTAGCCAGAGGTCTGTATCACGCACGCACGCACGCACACACACACACACACACAGATCAGGATGACAAAATTATAACAACCGTTTCTGTAACCAACATGGAAATGAACAAAAAGAACAAATCAAAACAGCACAATAGGCAGCCCAAACGTTGTGGCTCTGGCCAGAGGCCTGCTGCGTCTGTTGGCTGGCAGGGGGGCCGACATGGCCAGTAGGGGTGGGATGAGCACGCCCCTGCAGCTGCCGAGTGCCTCACCTTCTCTCGGTCCAGTGCCCGAGCCACCTTCACCTCTCCTCGCACCGCGTCGATCGTGAAGGGGTTGCCCTGGTTACCGTCGATGATGGAGTAGCGCACCTGGTTGAAGGAGGGGCCGTCGGCATCGTCTGCCATGACCTGAGAGAGTCAGGGAAAGGGAGACGGAGAGAAAGAGAGAAGGAAAGAGAGGGAGGGAGAGAGAAAGAGAGGGATGCATGACGACCCAGCAGGAACACACACACCTGTTTATAATAGATTAGCCAAGGACACAGGTGTTACGGGGGAGAGTGTGACGGCAGAAAGGCTTGAGCAGGGCCACGAGGACTCCGCAGGGAAATCAGAGTGCACAGGAGTGTAACGCCTCCAAGAATTACACCCACTCTCTCATCCCTCCGCAAGCAATTTATATTCACTGAGATCTGACATGTGAAGAACAACATACACAGAGGAAGAGAGACAGAGATGAAGGGAGAGGGCTACCATGGGGAGAGAGAGAGAGAGAGAGAGACGGGAGACAGGAGAGGGGAGGGGGGGAGGCAGAGTGAGGAGCTGGAGGACAGGGAAATGGGATAGAGGAGAGGAAAGGACAGAGAGAATCAAGAGGAGCATGCAGGCGAGAGAGAGTTGGGTCGTGATGGCCTCTGGTAGCTTGCTATAATGAGCCACACTTGTGTCTAATTAACAGGGCTGGGGGTGTGCCTGCTGTGCTGGGGCAGGGGGTAGGAACACACACACACACACACACACACACACACACACACACACATGGCAGAGCAGAGCAGAGCGGGGAGAGGAGACACACTAGAACTACCACAACTACGGCACTGTTGTTATTATTATTACTATTATTATCATTATTATTATTATTATTATTATCAGTAGTAGTATTGTTATTTCCAGACTGGTTGATATATATATATATATATGACTATATCTGAGATTTAGGTGAGATAAAGAAATAAGGAGTAAAATCACAAGGAGTAAAGTCACGCTGTAGCAAAAAGTGCAAGAGAGGAAGAGACAGTTCTGAAAGAGAGGATCGAAGACCTGGAGACCCTTAAACTAGTCAGTTTGACAGGTGGCCAGAGGGCAGAAGTAGAGGAGGAGGAGAGAGAGAGAGAGAGAGAGAGCTGGAGAGATGCAGAGAGTGCAAAAGAGTGTGATTGATAGAGAAAGATCAGGGCGAAATTGAGAGAGAGTGTGTGGGAGAGAAAGAGAGAGAGAGAGAGAGAGAGAGAGAGAGAGAGAGAGAGAGAGAGAGTCCCTCACCACCACAACGGTCTTCCCAAGCTCAGAGTCCTCGCTGACCACAGCGGAGTAGACAGCCTGGCTGAAGAGAGGACTGTTGTCATTGACATCCGTCAGGTTGATGTTGACAGTGGCCATGTCGCTAAGCGGTGGGGTGCCTCCGTCTGTGGCCTCCACCGTCAGGTAGAACTCATGGCAGGTCTCATAGTCCAGACTTTCAATCACAAAGATGTCACCTAAACAGCGAGGAAGAAAGGGAGCAAAAGAGAGCCAGGAGAGGAGAAAGAGTAAAAAAGGAGTGGGACAAAAGAAGACATGGTTACCGGTTTCTAGGTTTACTGTGCATGGAAAACATTAATAAAGTCAAATATCTTATTTTATCATAACATACCAGTTGAGGGGTCCACACGGAAGGCCCCACGCTCGTTGCCGCTGACGATGGCGTAGGCGATTTCATTGGAGCCCTCTCTCTCACGGCTAGTGGCGTGTACGCGCAGCACCTGGGCGCCTGCCGCCACGTCCTCGGCCAACGTGGCGGCGTACTCGCGCCGCTCGAATACGGGTGGGTCGTCGTTGATGTCCAGCACGGACACGCTGACGTCGCAGAGCGCCGAGAGGCGGCGTGGCGAGCCCAGGTCGGTGGCGCGCGCCCGCAGCGCGTAGACGGAGCGCAGCTCGCGGTCCAGCGGCTGCTCCAGGCGCAGCAGGCCGCTCCGCTCGTCCACGGAGAAGGTGCCGTCGGCCGAGTCGGCCAGGGAGAACGCCACCTCGGCGTTGGAGCCTGGGCGGAGAGGAAAGCGAAGGAGGAAGACGTGAGGAAAGAGCAACAACATCAGAGGAACAAAAAAAATCAATTGTACAGTCCGTCCATAAATAAACAAGCAGACAGGCAAGATGCACTATTTAAGTCCAAGACAGAGGGCAAGGAAACTGGTGTATAAAACAATGGACGATTTCATAAATAAACAGCCCAGAGACGCTAAAATAAATATTTATCTATAGGAAGGCAGGAATCGTTTGCCCCTGGTCTGGAAGTTTAGAAACACAAGATTAACTATGGCGTGGACATATTTATAAATATGATACATAAACTGGGCCAAGGCATTTGATTCTCCTTGCTCATCATCAGCTGTGGCTGAGTTAGGGGACAGGGCCAGAGGGAGATGGAGGTATAGAGAGAGAGAGATAGAGAGAGAGAGAGATATTTGCATTTATCAGCAAATCCTCCTTGCTAACTGCAGGTGAAAACCCACTAACTCTCTGGTCGACTAACCCCACCACCAATAACAACCCAGCCTTTAACACACACACACACACAACAGGGACTACATTAAATACATACAGTGACTATATGCACACTGACACACACACACACACACACACACACACACAAACATCGGCAGAGAATTTATCAGGCAAAATTGCCTCTGTGAAATTGCTTAATGATGGCTGAGTGGATTGTGCCAAGCCATTTAGCAATCTTCCCTCTCATCAGTAAACACATAATTGTGTGCTTGTCTCCTCCAGTTTTTTTCAAACTGTGAGATAGCCAAGCACATAGAGGGGTGAAGAGGGTGGAGAGTGAGAGAAATGAGCACTTCCGTATTACAATTACACGACTACACTGAAGAGGACTTCAGTTTTCAGGGGAAAAGAGAGAAAGGGAGTGTGTGAAAGACCTCAATGGGAAAGGGAGCGGTCTACGTGATGGATCGAGCCGTGAGAAAGAGAATGGCATGTTCCCTCACACAGATCTCCTTATCGGAGCCCAAGGGCACTGGCTCTGTCCAGTCCACTGTCCCCTGCCTATGCTGGGCACTTTCATGGGTACTGCCCGTGATAAGCCTTGGCTGCCTGGATCATGCGGCAAATAGATAACATGCTACACCTGACATGGCCAGAGCATCACTCCAACAGACACCACAAAAAGAACACACAGACAAGGGTTAGCACGCGCGCACACACACAAACACACACACACACACACACACACACACAAAGACTCTAAAGAACACAACGGCAAAAGACACAGGACACAGGACCCTGGTGACGCCAATAGCCTCACATTATCAAAGAACGACTACAGAGACGCACGCAGACAAACTGAATTCTTCAAATTCCGACGATAACAAAAACCAGCCAAATCCTATCTCTTCTGTCTTCTCTGTACTGTGTATAGGTCATAGTGATAACGGGCGAGGAACTCACACACACACACACACACACACACACACACACACACACACACACACACACACACACACACACACACACACACACACGCCGTCTGGTTGGAGTGGCAAGGGACTTTTAGAAACAGCTGCGAGAACCTGACCTTATTCGGCTCTCCTTGTCTCTGCTAGTTCAGGTGCAAGAACCATGAACCTCCATGGCAGTACCAGCAAACCGCCTGCTTTTGAAGCGTCCTCAGCTTCTGCCTGACTGACCTACTTCCACAATCTCATTGCGTCTGTCAAAACCCTGCCTCTGCTCCTGGAGCAAGATAAAAGCCCCGGGTTCCAAACTGGCAACAGGAGGGAAGCGCGAGGCACATGAAGGAGGCCAAATATCTTGCGCCTCATCCTGTGATGTTTCAGTGAGGTTAACGTGCACAGGCCAGCAAACACTGAGGAGTGTGTGTGTGTGTGTGTGTGTGTGTGTGTGTGATTTTCAAACCTGTCCTCAGTCACCCCTGCCGTGTGACATCCATTAGCCCACCATTCAATGATGATAACCGAATACTACTAAATACTTCTAGAAAGTATCATCTGGTGGGAGAGGGTTTCACAGTTTGGGTCAGAGGGAAAGATGGTCTCATAGCTCTGTTTGGAAAGCGGCATTGGCCTCTATTGACTGGGTGCCGTGTCTTAGAAGAGGAACTGCATTAGGGGGAAATAGAGCTGTTAATTTGCTAAGGGGATATGGGGTACGGGGGAGGGGCATTTGATCACTTCTGAGACCACTGGTCTCTGCTGCACGTCATGGGATGTGATCTGCATATGGTGTTGCATCTGATAGAAAGAGGAAGAGGCTACTATGTGAGTGTGTGTCTGTCTTTATGTGCGTGTGTGTGTGTGTGTGTGTGTAGAACTAGTGTGTGTGTGCTAGTTTGAAGGCCCTGCAGGTCCTGCACAGTCAGCAGTCTCCCAGGCTGCAGCTTTAAAGAGTGTCTCTGCATCCGTCTGCTCTGATTATCAGACTAATGATCGCTCCACTCGGGGGTATCAGAGATCCAATGAACAGGCAAAAACTCTGTGTAAGCATAAGCTGGGTTCAGCAACAGGCGCCGCACAACTCTCTGATGGCTCTAGTGTCACTAAGCTGAAGATAAATGCACACAAAATTTAACAAATTTCAACAAATTGTCAGTTCAGTTCACATAATCTTTTTTTTTCTTCTGTGTAAAACACACCTCCAAGGTGCTGAACTTGTTATGACACTCATTAAGGGTATAGTGTGAGCAAATGTGTGTGTGTGTGTGTGTGTGTGTGTGTGTGTGTGTGTGTGTGTGTGTGTGTGTGTGTGTGTGTGTGTGTGTGTGTGTGTGTGTGAAAGTTGGAGAAAGGGAAAGAGAGTGTGAGTGAGTGTTCACTAAATCACAGGTGATGTGAAGGTCCCTGAGCACTTGCTTTCTTGCTGAGGGTGAGTGGGTGAATGCTAAACAAAGAGAAGATTTCACCTGCGCTGCAGTGGGATCTGCACACCACCTTTTCGGGACATCATATGATCTGTGGCTTACGTCAGCTGATTCTCCTCTCATTAAGGCATGTGCATGACTGGATTTATTAGGGTCCTGTTAAAGTCTTCAGGTTTTTTATAAACTGGACTGCATGATTTAAGAGGAATTACAGGCATGGATATTAGGGATGTTAATTGCCAGAGACCCCATGATTCAATATTGCAACAGTGTGTAATTTCCGTTGCATTTTGTCATTCCACTGAATTACTTTGATTCTGAAACTAGACAGACTAGAGGAGAACATATATTTTCTTCCAACTTCAGTTTCCTAAACTAGAGAAGTTGTCACTTCAAAACTTTGTAGTTCTTACAGACCCCTTCCAGAGATCATAAGTTGTCAACTACGAGTGTGAGTGTGTGTGTGTGTGGTTATGTTTGTGTCTGTGTGTGTGTGTGTGTGTGTGTGTGTGTGTGTGTGTGTGTGTGTGTGTGTGTGTGTGTGAGAGAGAGAGAGAGAGATAGTACAGTGTGCATACCTGCGTCAGCATCAGTAGCCTGAAGACGTCCCACGATGGTGTGGATCTCAGTGTTCTCAAAGACTGTGATTGTGTAGGGGTTCGATGAGCATTGTGGAGCGTTGTCGTTCACATCCTCTACTGTAATCTCCACATCAGCCTCGCAGTACCGGCCCCCACCGTCCAGGGCCCGCACCTTCATCCGGTGAACGGCCTCTTCCTCTCGGTCCAGGGGCTGCAGCGTCTTCAGCTCACCTGCGTGGGACGAAGGGAACAGGGCGACAAAAAGAGAAAACAAATCAACACTTGGATTTACATCCCACTCCTATTGCCAAGCAGCAAACAAACATGAACAGCGTGGAGTTGTGTGTTTTGTTTGTGACTCTGCTTTGCAGTACAGGTTCTGCAGCAAATCTTCACCCACAGTCGACCCTGACAGAATCAGCAAGCGCACAGGTTAAGATAGAGAGAAAAGAAAAAAGACAAATAAAGAAGACAAATAATTCCATTTCTATGCAGCAAACACATTGATGGAATAGTGTGGACGAGAGCTTTTCCGCACCGATTCGAGTAGAGGCCTGACAGAAACTCTCTGACAAAAACACACAGCAGGGCTGTCAGAGGCAGCTGACCGCAAAACATCTTCCAGTGTGCTGCCTCCAAACACCATCAAAGGCAGAGCCAGGCTTCCAAACAGCTAGCGTGTACTCTTCAGAGGCAAAATAAGTAAATAATTCAGCAGAAGTTTGTGGGTGGAAATGAGTATGTGTGAGTGTGAGTATCTGTGTGTACTTTAAGTTAGTTGAGTCCACATACAGTACGTACGTGTGTGTCTGTGTACTTATGTACCTTTGTGTGTATGTGTGCATGTGTGTGTGTGTGTGTGTGTGTTTGTGAAAGAGAGATAGGGAGAGAGAGAGGGGGGAAGAGAAAGAGAAGGAAAAGAAAGAAAGTGAGAGAAAGAAAGAGAAAGAGAGAGAGAGAGACAGAGAGATACAGAAAGAGAGAAAGATGGAGAAAGAGAGAACAATAATTGTGATTGTGAGTACTTGGGGAGGCACTGTAGGACCTGAGGGTCCACTGGATGAGTGAGATGGAACAGATGAGAGCCAGAGAGCTACCACTGGGAAAAAAGCATCTGCCAGAACTCTTTGGGAGAAAAAAAAAAAACAGTTCCAGAAAAATAAATCAGGCTCTTGGCATCGCTGACACACAATAGAGCACTTTGTCCTTTTCCCTCAAGAAGAAGATAAATAAATTAAAACAGCAAACAAAAAAAACCCACTCCAGATTCATTAAACTTGCACCACTGCAGTTGCTCTGATTTAAGCCAACTGTCTTTGGCTTTCCCTTTTCCCCCAAAGCACCACCCACTCACCCACCACTACAAAGCATACAGTTAAATGGCTTCTGTTTGGCGGCTGTCTTGTTGCTGCTGTCAGAACAGTTCCATTTACACTAATGGATGCCGTTTTTCAAGCTGTCTATTAGCATAAGATGAGCCATCGGGATATATGGCCTGGGACTTCTTACCCCACGTGGAAATTTCTGCGTTGCTGGAGGAAGACGGACAGGATATGAGCTGTCAGCGTGAGAAAATTACAGATCCTAAACACTGAGGCCGACGCCCCTCACAGCTGGGAATCAACCCGAGACATATTAAATTAAATTAATGACAGGGCTTTGGACCAAATAATTCACTGCAACTACAGGCACAAAAGATGCACACCCACATGCACACACACTTGCACACATGTATGCTAGAGCAGGGATTAGAATTCAATCAGATTTGATGTTTGATACAGGACTGCTGTATGGAATCACTGAGGATTATACTTCTGCCTTGTGCTCTGCTCTCAGAAGGTATTAGAGCCAAAACATAGCATATCTGAAAGGTAACATGGAAGGTATTTTCATATATTTTCATTTGTGTGTGTGTGTGTGTGTGTGTGTGTGTGTGTGTGTGTGTGTGTGTGTGTGTGTGTATGTGTGGGAGTGTGGTTGTAGATACAAGCATGAAAAATGTTTGCAGGGATTTTATTGTTCGTATCTGGTCATGCATGTGTAAGGCTATGAGGACATTCATGGCTGCTTTTGTCCCTTGGTCATCAGTACAACAAAGTAGCTGTTAAAACATGAGACACAAAGACTGACATTGACTTCAGCCTTGGACAACACCGTGCTTTGAATACACATCACAAGGACTGAAGGCCACTGCGGACATTCGCTCCCCATGAGGAAGATGGCCGAATGCCCGACTCCATAATGTGACAATGACGGAGTGGAGTCTGAGAATAACCTCTGCTAGGCTGACCTCCCTACGGGGGCCTGGGGTCTAGTTTGGGCTCCTGAAGCTCAGCTTCACCAAACCACTCACAATGTAAGGTTAAGAGCTCAGTTCCTGAAGAAGCTGAGAAAATTTAATTTCACCACAGGGCTGAGCACTTCAGATCAATGAGTTGCACTCCACTTCACTTATATACAGCATTAAATACAAGTGTCAAGTGAATATGTAAATGGAAATGCAAAATGCAATCAATGTCTACTATATAAAGTCTGCTAATTTTACACTGGTGAGACAACCTCATTTAAAAAAGACTACTTTTATATTCTAGTCAACTGCAAGACCAATAGGTCAATAGGTAATTTTTCCTTGTATAAATGCTAATCTGAGTTTCTGAGTAATCTGAGTGGTGCTCGATGACATGCATATCCTTCACTTTACCTGTGTCTGGGTCGATGGTGAAGTGCTGTGCCCCGCGTCCCACCAGTTCATAAGAGATCTGGGCATTGGAGCGAATATCTGCATCGGTGGCAGAGACTTGCAGAATCAGCCTGCCTGGAGAAGCGTTCTCTGGAACAGACTCAGTGTAGAGCGACTACACAGCGAAGAAAGAGAGGGGGGGGGGGGGTCAGAAGGAGACAAGGAGATGGAGATGAAGAAGGGAGGGAGAAGGGAAAAGGGAATGAAAGAAGAGAGGCAGATGGAATGGAAAGAGTGGCAGGGGGAGAGGCAGGGAGGGGGGGGGGGGGATTTAGAAAGTGAGCAGTTACGGCAGGAGTGAATATAAAGAAAACAAAAATGAGAGCAATTCAGGTGAAGCGGGGGTAGAGACAAAAGAGAACGGAATTACAGTCATTCCACTTCCACTGAAAGAGTACAGACATGGCAATAATCAAAGTTCAAAAGGAACAGTCAAGTTGGAAAAAAACAGTCACTTTTCACACAGCTACTTGTCTGTAATTTCCTTGTGCTTTCACAAATCCTCTATTTTAACAGAGTGGCTTCAAGTGCTCCATGAAATGGCATTTTTACAATTCTTTTAGCACTTACTAGCCAGAGCTTGAGAACATCAGGGTTTGTATAAATGTATTTCATTGAGAAACCGTCATAATAAAGTAATAATGTACTGTAATGTGACATAATAACCATCACCATATTTTATTTAGGACATTGTCACTACTGTTTTAAGGATGGGAGTAGGGGTTGTTCCAACATACCTTCTCACACACAGGACTATTGTCATTGGCATCCAACACCTTGACCTCTACCACAGCCTTGGCCACAAAGGTGCCGTCGGTGGCGGTGATGTTCAGCAGGTAATTGTCTCTCTCTTCACGGTCCAGGGCCTTCCTGACAGAGACCTTCCACTCATTCTGGATATGCTCGATGGCAAACTGTCCCAGGGGATCGCCCCCTGTAGTAACATAGTCAAGGGGAAGGACAGTCAGATTAAATGATCAAAAATGTACAGAAAAGAGATTACTGTATTTATGCACATAATTACTTGGACTAAGGGGAGAGGGTCATAGAACAGTTGAGACCACAAAACCATAAGATAAATGCTATACATCATAGTGATGAAGAATACACAATGGCGAAATACATACTATCAATACCCAGTACCACGTAGGCCATAAATAAATAGCAAAATAATGTTTAGTTAATTGAACATTTATTTGTATTGTATACATATGTGAATGTGTGTTGTAATACTGCGTGGCTCCTGAGGAACTGAAAAAAATAACGAGCATTTGGTTCAGTTCTTGCTGCATGTGGCTGTAAGCCTACATCACCGCAAACTGTGAGAAGCCCTTTCCAATATTTGTCTAATAAACCTGGCAGACTTATCCACACAAGTTAATTAATACCAGGGGAAGTGCATTTCCCCTGTCAATTTCAAAAGTGCTACTGGGATAATTATCAAGCCTTTTTCTTTCTTCCTTTTCCCATTAATATAACCCAAATATTTTTATGGAATCTCTGCTGATTAGTAAGTTGAAAAACAGGCAAAATGTTTACTCATTTAAATTGAGGAAATATGGCTGCATACTGAATTGTGTCTGGAAGTATCTGGGACACTAATTTACCCAGATTCTTAGATTATACACTTAGTTCCCATTACAATTTGTAACAAGCATTCACACCTGTGATGAAGTAGTTGACTTGTTTGTTGTTGTCCTCCGCATCAGCGTCAGTTGTGCTAAGGATGGCTATCACCCCACTCGGTGGCGGGTCATCTTCACTCACAGTGCCCTTGTAGATTTCAGCCGTGAAGCGGGGTGGGTTGTCGTTCACATCTGCCACCATCACCTCCACCTTTGTACTGGCCACTAGCTGTACTTTTTCTCCACGGTCAGTGGCTAGGATAGCCACAATGTACTTGCTCTTTTTCTCGCGGTCCAGCTCCTTTAGTGTCGTCACCCATCCCGTCTCGCTGTTGACAGCAAAAAGTTCAGCAATCTCTGCTGACTCTTGGGTGGAGTCCAGGCTGTACACTACCTGGCCATTGGTGCCAGAATCCAGATCTGTAGCTTTCACTTGGATGACAGAGGTTCCACTTGGGAGGTTCTCAACCACAACTGCTTCATAAGGGTTTGCCTCAAAAAGGGGCTGGTTGTCGTTGACATCCTTAACCTGAATGTTGATATCCACAGAGGATACAACCTCTCCTACTTCGTTCTCACTCTGAGCCTGCAGTGTAAGCTGATACCATTTGGTTGTTTCATGGTCCAAGCTCTTTTCCAACTTCAGGGACCCACTTTCTCTGTCAATTACAAAGATGTCATCTAGGTTACTCTCTACAGTGTTTCCCTTCACCAGGCTATAGATAACAGCCTGTTCACTCTCGGCCTGGATGACATCAATTTCTGAACCAATCGGGAGATCTTCATCAATGGCAAATCTGTAGTGAGGCTCAACGAATTTTGGTACAGACACCTCTGGAGCCAGAATTCGGATATAGACCGGGACAAGAGACTGTTTCGAAAGGTTTCCTGCATCCTTTGCCCTCACATAGAAGGTGTAGAGGTCATTCTCCAATCCAACGAGACTCTCTTTAGTCACAATGATTCCAGTGAGGGGATGGATCTCAAAGTTCTCTTGCACGCTCTCAGAATCAGCCTCTATAGCATAAGTGATGTCAGCATTGCTTCCTTCATCTGTATCCGATGCCATGATTTTAACCACTGAGGTTCCTCTGGGGACATCTGATGCAACATTCACCCTGTATTCTGAAGCCCTGAACTGAGGTGTGTTGTCATTGATGTCTGTAAGAATGACGTTAATAGTGCAGAAACCCACCTTTCCGCCACCGTCTTTGGCCATCAAAGAGATTGGGATGACTCTCTCAAGAGGATTCTCACGATCCAAGCTCTCCAAAGTAAAAATCTGACCTCTCTCGTTAACAGAGAACTTGTCTTTCGCAAAGTCATTCAAAATGTGATAGGTCAGCTGTCCATAGGTTCCTGAATCATCATCATTTGCCTCAACCTCTGCAACCAAAGTGCCTGCTGGGGTATTTTCCAGCAGTTCAACGACATAATCAACTTGAGGGAAAGTTGGGTTATGGAAGTTAGCCCCAACAGTTGTTACCTTAACAAGGGCCCAGTTCCTAAATACACCATCAGAAACAGATACATTGAGGTTGTAGAAAGGCTCCATGTGTGGTTTTCTGTGGTTAGAGATGATAATGGCACCAGTACTTTTGTCCATGGCAAAGTTCTGTCCTTCATTGCCGGAGAGAATGGAGAACTCCAACTTCCCAACATCTGAGCTGTCAGAATCAGACGCCTGCACTTGGGTGACAAAGTGTTCACGAGGTGCCAGTTCACTGACACTGGCCTCATATAATCTCTGTGAGAAAACTGGAGCATTGTCATTCAAGTCTGTGACATGCACTGTGACAACAACCTCACTGGAGAGAGCGGGAACTCCTCCATCGACAGCTCTTACAGTCAGCTTGTGCCGGGTCATTTCCTCATGGTCGAGGGCCCGAGCTGTCGAAATGGCACCAGTGTCACGGTCAATAGTGAAGTAATCTGAGCTCTTTTCCTTTTCCTCTATTATCTGGTAGAAGATGACTTTATTGTTTCCAGTGTCTGCATCTGTGGCAGTGACCTGCAACACAGATGTTCCAATAACTGAGGCTTCAGAGAGACTTGTCTCATAGAACTTATCTTGGAACACCGGTGGGTTGTCATTGACATCTTCCAAAATAATATCGACAAACACACTGGACTGTGCACCAGTCAGAGAGTCTGTTGCACTCACACTCAACTTGTAAGCCGGGTGTGTTTCAAAGTCCAATGGCTGAATCACCTGAATAACTCCAGTGTTAAAGTTGATGGCGAACTGACTGAGAGGGTCTCCTTCTGAGATGGTGTACACAATACGAGGACCTTCTGACTCATTAGCTTGAACATGCACAACTGGAGTAAGCAACTGTATGTTCTCTGGAATTTCCAGACTGTAGAATGACTTCTCAAACAATGGGATAGCTTTGTTCACCACAGTAATCGGGACCTCTACAGAGGCAGAAAGGGATGGCTCACCCTCATCTCTTGCGACAACAGTTACTACAAATTCAGTGTTTAGGTATTCTTTCTCAAACTGTCTTTTCAGGGAAATTTCCCCGGTCTGGCTTATCTCGACATAGTCATTTTGTTCTTGCAGGTGATAAAAAATCTCAGCATTGTTACCAATGTCAGCATCTGCAGCTGTGACTTGTCGGATGACCTGACCCACTTGGGCATCTATCTGAACAAGGGCATGGTATGGTAGGTTGAGAAACACGGGTGGATTATCATTAGAATCCTCAATACTTAATATCACCAGAACATGGGCAACATCTTCTAAGTCTTCCCTAGTCACCTCGACCACCACATCATAGGTATCCTGTTCTTCTCGATCAAATGGTATGCCTGTGGTTGATAGAGCTCCAGAGGTGCGGCCAATTTCAAACCTCTTGTCAGGGTTCAGAATGGTGAAGAAAAGCGGTTCATTGACCTGATTTCCAACAGCGGTGATGACAGCCAAAGTCTTCTTTTCTAAAGAATTTTCTTGAACTGTGACCTTGTATGAAGTCTGTTTGAGTTTTAGAGTGCTCTCTTTGTTGTCTTTAACATTGATCTTCACTGGAACTGTGCTAGCAAATCTGCCATCAGACACTCTTACCCTCAGCTCGTACCTGCTTCTCAGCTGTGTGACGTTCTGTATGGAGATAATGCCGGAAACGGGGTCCATTTTGAACTTGTCTCCAATATTGCCGTCTGAGATGGAATAGATAAGTCTGGCATTTGGTCCAGAGTCTGAGTCTGTGGCATTGACTGCAACCACCTTGACCCCCTTATATGTCGGCACTAACACTGTGGTCTCATAATGGTCCTGGTTAAACTTTGGTGAGCAGTCGTTAACATCAATAACCTCAATGGTTACATTTGCAGCCTTCTCAGCAAAGAGTCGGGGCATTCCCATGTCATGAACCTGAACAGTAAAGCGGAAAGTATTTCTCTGCTCATAATCCAATTCAGTGGTCGTCCTGATTGCCCCTGTGCTAGAGTCTATGGCAAAGTAGTTATGGGCAAATGGTTCCACAATCTGATAAATTAAACGAGAGCTGGCATCCTGGTCTGCATCTAAGGCTCGAATAACTAATGGGGTATTGTCTCTGGTCAAAATGACGCTATTGACAGGTGCTGACTCACTAACTATCCCAATGAACTCCTCCTGGATAAATATCGGTGCATTGTCATTCTCATCCTTGAGATGGACAAGCAGTGTGGTGTTGCTCGCCTGTCCTGCCATGTTGGTTGCCTGAATGGTGAGCTTGTAGGAAGGAGTGGTTTCATAATCCAGTGGCATTTGAGTTATCACTACTCCTGAGTTGGGGTTGATATCAAAAGCTCTGTTAATATTCCCATCTTTGATCTGGTAGAAGACAGATGACTGACTGCTAGCTGAAACAAGATGTACAAAGGTTCCAGGCTGGGCTAATTCACTAACTTCTGCAGAGTACTCCTTTTCTGTAAACCTTGGTGTGGCATTGTCAGAAATTGTCACAGTGATGTCAGCTGTTGATGTGGCACTCATGGGTGGTGTTCCCTTGTCAGACGCTTTCACCACCAGCTGGAATTGGCTTTGACTATTCCGATCAAGTTCCTTTGCCACAGTAACGGTTCCCAGGACAGGATCAATGGCAAATGAATTTGCAACATTTCCTGTAGATAAAACATACACAAAAAAAAAATCAATCCTATTGACAAGTTGTACTTACTGAGCAATTCTCTCAAGATTTAAAAACAGTGTGTATCTGAGTCCAAATTAAATTAAATTATAAGGACATTACTGCAATCTTAAGGCCCCTATTAGCATAATTATATTGCTCTCAAAGGCATGGTTCGCAAATTAACTTTAGCAAAGATTGTATGATAGTGCCAACACTGCATTTAAACAAAAGTAATTAATACTGGTTCCTCCCTTCCAGCAGCTAGACAAATAAGCTGCCCACTCACGTTCTTTTTACACTGCATACACTGCAGTCCAGTCAAGGACATTTCAATTAGCTCCAGAGATCCAAAATATCTCTAAAAATGTGCACACTCTGTGACATTTATGGCTGAGACTCCCCTCCCCAAACACGACATGTTTATCCACAATAACAATGCTGGGAAAATGAGAGGAGGCCTCCTACATCTCAGCTAACCATCTGCCTCTGTCTGTCTGTCTCTTTTCTCTGTCTGCGACACATTACAGTCATTATACTCTCACTCTGTCAAATATTCCATTCATGAATAGAGATCCAGTGGGCTGAAGACCCTTGGATGACACACATGCATTCAGATCCCACAGTTACTAACTACTAGCAGGCTAAACCCCCGGCCTTGATGCTCTGAGTGCTTATGAGTGGAACTTTTTCTGAAGTCATGGTTGGCATGTGAGGAACGGAACACTGGGATGTGATGTGGCATCTGAGATGTTGCGTTTAGTCACCTGACTCGATGCTATACATGATCTCAGCGTTCTGTCCCTTGTCCTTATCCAGGGCTGTGATCTGGAGAACAGCAGAGCCGACAGTTGCAGACTCAAAGACGC
Source organism: Alosa pseudoharengus (assembly GCF_046254945.1). Taxonomy (NCBI): domain Eukaryota; kingdom Metazoa; phylum Chordata; class Actinopteri; order Clupeiformes; family Clupeidae; genus Alosa; species Alosa pseudoharengus. Next base: position 40,780,029 of record NW_027468663.1, read on the forward strand.
GCCCCGCGTATGGGATGCCGGAGAACCAAGGGGCGTTGTCGTTGGTGTCTTCCACATTGACAATGACTCGCACCATGTTGCGCTTCACTGGGATGTCTTGATCTCTGACCTGATTAGTGTGAAGGGACATGATCGAGAGAAAAAGAAACAAAACAGAGGTGTTGGTTACACAAGCTCAAAGTTATCTAGTCCATTAATTCAAACCATAATGTAATCACATCACCAAGTATAGCATCAACAGCAGATCGACAATCAATCCATCTGTCTTTTTAAGATGCACGTCAATAGTATGAATTCATAACAATTCAAGAGGAACACATGAGGTGCAGCACACATGGTTAGATATACATGCTAAAGGAATAAACATCACACAAATCCAGCCTTACAGGGACAATAACAATACTGTAAACAATAAACAATAATACTGGTATAGTTGCTATAGTTGACTAACAGTTGGACTGTCACATAAGGTACGAATAACACTTCAACCCACCATTACTGTGAGTGTGTGTGTCCGCATGGTCTCATGGTCCAGTCTCTCAGCAGTGTACAGCACTCCAGTTCCCGGGTCCAGTCTAAACTTGCGGAGGCTGAAGGGGTCGGTGCTGCTCAGGAGTGTGTAGGTCAGCTTGTTCTTCTCATCCAGGTCGGTGGCGCTGATCTGCAGGACCTCTGTGTCTGGTGCTGTGTCCTCTGCTATGCTTACTTCATACTTGGGCTGAGAAAACTGAGGCCGATGGTTGTTGGTGTCAATCACTCGGATCAGCACCTATTGTGTAGAGGGAGGGAGAAAGGAGAAGGCGATGTGAGTATATGAAAAAACAGTGTCAGAAGGGAAGTGAGGAACAGAAGAATGGCAGTGTGTTTTAGAAGAACTGACAGATGTGTGTGTGTGTGTGTGTTTGTGTGTGTGTGTGTGTGTGTGTGTGTGTGCATTAGAGCACAAAACAACAACAAAAAAACTAAAGTGGAAACAGCTTCAAAAGTAGAAGCAGAAAACAGAGTGAGTTCTGTGAAGAGTTGACAGGCAGAAAAAAAATTGAGAAAGAGAGTTTATCAGGGCTCTATCACACACACATTAGTGTTGTTTTGAATTAATCAATCTACATACTAGACCAGATGATACTTTAAATGCTGGGGTGCTTGTCACTTCCAACAAGCAATCAATGTTGGCTAACCTTCGCCAACCAAAATGAAATGTGGGTGGTTGTTAAGGAGGCTGTGATAGCTATGGAGTGACATTTACCTCAGTAAATACCAAGTGAAGTCAGACTGTGATGTGTTATTTAATTTACTGTTTAATTTTGAAACACCAGCTCTGAGTGAAATGTCAATGTGCTTGTTAAGTTGTTACAATCTATTCATCACAAGGCTGAAGTCTGATGAATTCGACACATTATGAACAGATGCACAGGGACACATTCTGACACAGATGTTAGATAACCAGAAACAAATCACACACATGTGATTTGCACACGCACACACACACACATGCACACACACAAACACACACACACACACACACACACTGAATAATTTACAAGAGAAAAAGGAATAAGCAAAAATAACCTGTGCAATCATAGTTGCTTTGTTATTTCTTTAACATGATCAAATCTTCGACTTCGGAATTAACCCACTAAGAGGAAAAATCCCATACTGCAAAAGCAATCTTTCTTTTTTTCCATGACCAAAAATGGAGAACAAAAGATAAACCTCAGATTAGGCAGGTACATTCTTTCCAGCAGGGGGCAATGTTCAACATAGATCAAGCCACACACACGCGCGCACACACACACACACACACACACACGCACACACTTAACACAAAAAAGCATCGTCTACAAAGCCCTGGGAGCCAGCTGCTGAGCTGCCACGCGGACAAAGGAGCGTTTGGGGGAGACAGCGCTTCTCATTGTTGCGGAGCCTATGCTTTTAGACAAAACCCTTTTAACAGACTAAAATGAATTCTGGAAAAAAAAAAAAGAAACACACAGAGAAAACACAAAGGGTGGGAAAAGCCAGGCTGACCTGTCTAGTGTTCAGTGTAGACCGTCTTGCCTGCCATAGACGCCTGCCTGCGCCCATCGTACCAACATGGCTGGAGGGGACGCAGCGGCTAGCACGGCTGACTTTTGAAGCCAGGCCTTATGGGTCCTCTGGGAGCTCTCAGCTGGGGGGACGATAGCGAGCTCATCGCCAGCACTCTTTCCCTCCAGCAGCTGCTGGTCTCTCAAGGGGTACTGAGACTGTTTCATGGCCTGCCAGGAGTCACCGTGCCTGGGCTGGGAGATCTGAGGCTGTCCCTCCATCCCACCCCAACACCCCAGAAGCCCAGCGCCCCTCCACCCCTCGTCACTGTAGCCCAGGTTACTCCGTCTCTCCCTTTCAGCAGATACTGTTGGGGGATTGGGCGGGGGGATCTGGGGAGCGGAGCCCTGGCCCAGACAATGCCGAGAAGCCTGGCCAGCGGCAGATAGAGGCTTCTGCTGAATGGGATGGCTATTCATGGAGCTGATAGTGACGGCCACAATGATGACAATGGCGGACAAATGGCACAACGAGCCAATCTGTTTGTCTCCCTGTGTGTGCGGATGCACCAGCAAAGGTGTGTGTGTGTATGTTGTGTGTGTGCATGCCTGTCTTTCTGCATGCGAGTGTGTGTTTGTAACCGTGTCTGAACGGTTTCAAAAAGCACTCAACGTTGATTGTCTTGATGTATGCCTTTCCCACATGACACCTCTCCCTCCCTACCCCCTACCTGCTGCTGACTGAGACTTGGAATCCTCGCAAATCTCCAGAGAGCAGTTCTTCACGCACAAAGAATCACACACTCACTGCAAGTGACATAAAGCAGATCTCCTATGAGACATCTCTGAAGCGCACACACACAGTCGTGTCACACGGAGACTGAGGGCCTATCACTTGGGAAGATTAAAAGGGAGAGACTTGCTGGGACAGAATATAGAGGAAGAGGAAATAAAAGAAAGAAGAGATGCTCAACAGATTGAGAGACATTATGAAAGAGATGAGAGAGATGAAGACTGGCAAGAGAAAAAGCTGAGAGCAGTGTGTGAAAGAAAAGCTCATTTAAGAAATGCATGTCTATAGCTGAACCATAAAGAAAGGGTGAGAGGGTAGACAAAGAAAAAGAGAAGAATTAGGAGAAAAGTATAAGATGAAAAAGTCAGGCAGTAAGAAAGCTGAGTAAAGATGGCAAGCAGTACAAAGACAAGCTGAACAGGAACAGACTGTGCACAGGGGAGCAGCTTGTGGTTCTCCTGCAGTGAGATTATGGTGTGTGTGTGGGGGGGGGGGGGGGAGAGAGAGAGAGAGAGAGAGAGACGAGAGTGTGCGCCTGGGTATCCTGGCAGTGTTTCGGCCTGTGAGATGCCCGCGTTGGAATGCAGTTTGCTGGGATCAGCTGAGCCCAGCAGAACGCCTTCCTGGAGCCAAAGGCCCACCAGCCGAGAGGAGCCCTGCTGCAACCCCTCTAATAACAACCCACTAAAACACCACACACACACACACACACACAAATTCGCAACACACACACACTTGATTTTCTTAAGGTGCCCAAAGAAACTCACACAAAAACAAAACAACACACAAAAACAGACCTCCCAATGTAGATACATGATCTGGCAAATAAACAATTTCCTCATACAGCTATGAATGAGTCTGGCGCATACACACACACACACACACACACACACACACCAGGAAAAGGGCAATGTGTATAGGGGTACTGTGCTGTGTGAGACAGACAGGACAGCACAGGACAAAATGGTGCCAGCTCCCAGAAAGCTGTGCAACATCCATCAGCCGCCCACACAAAGAGAGAGAAAGGAGGCGAGAAGGCTGAGAGAAAACGCCACCAGCACAGTGCCTAGCTGAGGACACGTGACAGCTTAGACATTGCCAGCCTGTTGCACAGAGACCAATGCTTACTGCCAGGTGGCAGGTCGAAGGGGCCATATAGTCTGGCAGACACACACACACTCACACATAGACACACACCGTACAAATACGACTGGTACATGTCACACCGTGCACTCAAGAATGCACGGTGAACACACACACACAAACACACACACACACACACACACACACACTCACACACACACACACACACACACACACACACACACACACACTCACACACACACACACACACACACACAGACACACATACACACACCACAGCCAAACATGCAGCCCATGTTCCCAAAATAGGATTAGAGCAGACGTCCTGATTTTGTTTTCTTTCAGGCCACAATAATCATAATCCTTCCATGCCAGTCTAAAATGTGGTGCTTCAGGGAGAGGGAGGAAAGAAAAGGAGAAAAGTTGTAACAATAAAAAACACATTCCATCCAGGGGAAAGGAAAAGCAAATAAAACAAAGAGAAAATAGAGCAGGCACGCGGGCAGGCTAGCACTCAGATGACCATCTGGCCTAAGGTTGGAGTGGTGGGCTAGACTACACATGACTCTGATTTCAGGAGGAGATATAGCCTAGGCTATCACAGGGGTACTGGGAGGTCGCCACAAGGGCTGGGTTGAGTTGAACGTGACAGATTGCGAAATAACTGATTAACCAGTGCCATGCTCTATTCAGACGGGCAGCCATGAGTGATAGTTCACAGAAAACAAGGTAAACAAATTAAAAATAAATAATAAACAACACCCCCTTTCCAGCTATTGACTCTAATCTTCTTAAGATTTTCTTTCCTTTAAAAACAAAAAATGCAGTCCTATGCTCTTCATAAATTTGGTGATGCATTTGCCAGTAAAATCACAAAAATAAAAATGCAGGATGAAGAGAGGCAGAGCCTTTTTACTCCTAATAAAGTTAAGATTTCTCATGCTTTGAATTTTTGTTTATTGAGTTCAGGTTTAAATGAAAGCATGGCAATTGTTGCAGCGCAGTCTCAAAGACAGAGATCAAAAGCTAAAAAAAAGAAAAAAAAAAACTTTCAAGCAGCTATCAAAAACCACAATGTCTCTAAGTGCTGGAAAAGGAGAAAAAAAAGGGCAAACTCACTCCAGCTGTTTAATAAACCAGACGATGAAAACTGTGCCCGTGTCCAGGCATAATAAGTAAAAAAGGGCAAATATTTGCCTAATTTGTCCATTTGACCTAGTTCCTGTCCGTCGCATGCACCTGCCTGTTTGCGAGCTATTTGAAAGTGTTGATGGGAGCAAACCTCCGACTTCTCGCTTGCTAATTGGAAGGAGGACTGACATGGACTGTCAAGGCTGCACAGCGGCCCAAAGCGGCGCGCGAGGTGGAAGACGAGGCGTGTTTTTCCATGGCCCCATTCAGTCACCTGCTCTGTGCAATGTGGTGGAGTTGAGCGGTGAACCGGATGGATTTGTTCAGGAATATCGGGAAACATGTCACGAGTGTGTGCTTATTGAATTTTGTTTTAGAGATTCAAATGGATTCATCAACAAGCTGAAATTAAATTACACCTCCCTCCTCCCCCTCCACACACACACACACACACACACACACACACACACACACGGCGAATGCATGTGACAAAATCATGAGAGGACTCATCTGCTTCACACATGCATACACACTACCCCCTTTTGACATCAAACAGAATTTGGAGAAAGTACGACGCACGCTCTGAGTGTGTGTGCCCACAAAGTGTAACTGATTGAGTGTGATAGTTCTGGGGCCTCACAATGCCACTCACGTTAACAAGCTTGGACAAGAAAAAGAGGGGTGCGTCTTTGAACCGCGGCAGCACTGTGACTAATTTTGTTATGTCACCCTTTTGTGTTCCATGCACTCCCTCCTTCCCCACCAATTCTGAGGGGGGGAAAAAGAAAAGAAAAGTGGAGTAGAAATAAAGAATCATCAACAAACTGCCCCCCCCCCCCCCACCCCCACCACCACACACACACACACACACACCCACTAGTCCTTCCCTCCAGTACATTTCAGTTTGGTGAACTGTTCTGACGGCGGGCCTCTGTGTCTGATGTTATTGTGTCCGAGTGCAGTCTATTGATCAGAAGTGGTTAGTCAGCGTCTGTGCCAAGTTGCCTGCGAGGGAGGGGGGCATGGGAAGGTTGATGGCAATGGAGGGGTGGGATTGGGGGGGGGGGGCATCGCTTCAACCCCTGTCACAATAAGCACTCTGTCACTCCACTTCAAACTCGGCTGAGCTGTAAACATGAAGGCAGTTTGAGGTGGGGGTGGAAGGGGGATGTCGGGAGGGAGGCGGCGGGGGGAGTCAGTGTCTCTTTTCGGCCAAGTGGAAAACTCTCTGCTTGGGCTCGGTGGCCCCGGCACCCCGGCACCAGCTCTGAAAGGGCTGCATTCACAGCACACACACAAAAAAAACCCAACAACAGACTTGAGCTTTCCTTCCGCTTCAGGTTCCGTTTAACCTTTGAGAGGGCAGCCATGAGAGCCGCCCTCCAACCCACTGTACTAGGAAAGAGTGAGAGTAACAATCCCCATCTTTCACATTTTACTGTAAGAACAGAGATGGACAGTTTCAGTCCATACAAATCCATTAGAGGATTACTTTTGTCTTGTGGATCTTATGCAGATGTTTAATTCTGTAAAAAAAAAAAAACATATTTTAAAAATCTGTGAGGATAGAACGGAAAGACCACCTGATCCTAAAAACACTGCCATGCATGCTTGACCATTTACTTCTTAAGACTAAGTGGAAAGAGGGATTTTGCTTGGTTTCCCCACCATGGCCATCACCAGGTCACAGCTCCTGTTCTGTGCTGAACCAACTCAAACTTAGCACAGCCATGTGAGGAATGTGTGCTTCCATAGACTCTGTCCAGACAGCTCCATCCTCTCCGGCCTCCTCAGGCATGAGACAATGGAAGATTCCAGAAGTGTCAGTGCGGACCGGAGAGGAACGCACACGTCTGGATCAGGGCCTGAGGCCCCGGGAATGTCTGCCAACACATGTGGTGACGTACGGTCCGCTTGGAGCCCGTCTGAGCGGCAGATGACCAGACCGGCAAGAACACTAATCTAATCAGGGCCCAGCCCAGACCTCGGCAATATGCACGGAATTTCCGACCCACGTGGAAGAAAAATGAAAAAAAAAAAACATCTTAGTTCTATTCTCTTTCTGTATGATCATTTTTTCCATTTCTGCTGACCTGATGTGAGTGCAAATGAAATTGAATCCAACACCTGATCCAACTTAAAGAGACAAATTGTCGTGGAAGCATTCTACCAATACCCTGACATCACACATCACATTTTTTTACTATTTACACTAGGGGTGTGCATACAAATAATTGACAACATTTGAACCACTGATAGTGTTATTTGGTTATTTACATTACCAACACTAATATGTTTAGGGTGCATTATCAAGAGCATTAGGTGGAAAACAGAACAAAGAGAATGCAAAAACGTATCCACTATTCTAACTTAATTAACAGTGACTTGGTATATAACTTCTATGCCATGCTACCTTTTTAGTAGAACTTCTATCTGTGTATTTGTGCGCTACAGAATAAACAAATAGAGAATTTTAGTATTGATGAAATACATCTCGGTCATTCGACTATCCGTGCACAGGCATTATTTCCGTATACAGTCTGTATTATATCCGTATACAGTCACATACGTTATACTGTTCAAACTGATTGTCACACACACACACACACATCATTACAAATACGCTCAAAAGAAAGACAGGATCCAGAATCAACCACCCCCCATCATCTTTTTTTCCATAAACATTTCATTAGCCATTCAATTACCTGGGTGCTGATAGATGTGGTTCCATCTGTTGCCTCCACCGTCAGGTTGTAATTTGATTTCTGCTCGGCGTCGAGGGGCCTGGCCACGATGATGGTACCACTTGCCTTGCCCACGTCAAAACGGCTGTCGTAGTTCCCACCTTTTTTTTTGCAGCAGCAAACCAAGGACAATGGAAATTGACAGGAAATTAGTTTTTAATCATCACCTTCTCTTTACAACACAAAGGTGAGGGTAGCTGGGGCAAATAGGCTGCTCTTTACAACACAAAGGTGAGGGTAGCTGGGGCAAATAGGCTGTTCTTATTGCACACTATATGAGGGGAAACTAGAACGACAAACAAAAAAATTATAATTCACCAAACAAGGGTAAATAAAGGCGAGGTGACAGAAGCTGTTATGACATATTCCATACCTTAGATTGAACACATAAATAACAATAATCAAATACGTGTGAGATGCATGACATGCATGTGTCCAGGCCACGCATGGTGAAAATGCAACTTCACATAACACAATAATCAACATAAATATTGAACAACAACAAACAATAATACCAAAAATAACATGAATCATATGGGGAAAAGCATTCCAGTGTCTCTGAATGAGCTAACAGTTAGGGGAGAGTTGGGGTGGTCAAACAGCTTTACAAGGACGAGTAAACACCACAAGTACCACAGGGGTCACAGATCTCTTAATGAAGGTCTCATTTAGGAGATCCCAGCAGATACCTTCTGCCGTACAGTTCAGGTCACAAGCCATCTGAACGATGTAAAACACTTCTTTAGCCTCTACGTCTCCTTGCAAATCCAAAGCAAGTTATACATTCCAAGTAGGACAAAAAGCCACGCAGAAAGGTAGAAGAGAAAAGAGAAAGAAAGAACTGTCAGTCAAAGTTGATTAAGAGATAGGCCAAGGGAAAGGGGCAATTATTCGCAGAAATGTAAGACACACAGAAACAGTAATTAACTTGGAAGTGCACAGGAAACGAGATCCAACATCATGCTAGGTCAGCTTTGATTAGAAGTAGCATCAACACACGACACCCACAGCCACGTCAAAAATGCCCTAAAAACATTATGTGAATCTTTCTTATACACAAGTGACTGCCATACATGTAGTCACACAAGGATTCACAGCAATCAGCACACTAGCCATTACTAACTAGCAATTACTAGCATGTTATTAGGCCTACTCGTGCAAAACAGCTGTTACCTGTGATCTCAAACCAGACAGGCGTCTCTGCATTCTCCATGAGGATGACCCCCACCATGTGAGCCACAGGGTCGCTCTCCATGACAGAGTAGGTGAGGGGGGAGTCCTCGAAGGCCAGAGGGGTGGCCGACGGCTCGGGCTTGACGATCCACTCGATGTGCAGCCGACAGGTGGAGGATTTCTGGGGACGCCCGTTGTCCACAGCTTTGATCTACAAGTGACAGGAGGATGGGGGGGGGGGGGGTGGGCAGACACAAACACCATCAGTGTCAGGCCAGTAGTGGGAAGAGATGGCAGCCGCTCCCCTCACACCTGTTGTTATGTTGTTACCCCCCACAGGGCAGGTCAGCCAGCAGATGTCACGTGAGAAACACCAGGGAGGTCTGGAATCAATGCTTCCTTGGCTCAGCCAGCATGTAGCCCTACTGGCTGCATGCCTTCAGAGGAGCATTCTTCCAGGGTATTTACAGAGACCTCAATGAAACACTCGCTTCTTTTTTTTATGACAAGGACACATCTCTTCACATACAGAAAAGCTCGAAAAGCATTAGATCATTTTCTGGAAAAAAAAATGTGTACCGTAAGGATGTCATATTCTCCTGCGGAGGAAACCTTCTTGGAGGACACCAGGCCGGTCTTGGGCTCGATGAAGAACTTGCCGTGCTCGTCCCCTTCCTCGATGCTGTAGGAGATCTCAGCGTTGGGTCCTTCGTCACGGTCGGAGGCGATGACGCGGTAGACGGGGTCTCTCTTCAGGGCCCTCTCCTTCTCTGGCTTCTCCCGCTCAGGCAACTTGATCTTGTAGATCTTCTCCAGAAACTGTGGCTTGTTGTCGTTCTCATCCAGCACCTGGACTACCACGCGCACCGTTGTGGACTTGGCTGGCACGCCATAATCAGACACCGTGATCTGTGGAAGGGAGGAAAAAACATCACCACAGCTTTAGAATTTAATCAAGAAAGAAATAAAGAAAGACGGAAAAACAATGATTTTTTCCCCCCGATGTTCCTTTTTTTCATGGTCAAATTTGTTGATTGCATGTCTGGGGTTGATTCACTATGAGCATTGAGAATAGCCGGATGGCTGAAACGTCTGCTCTTGCTCTATTAAAACCAGTTGCTCCTTTTTTGTAAGACTTTGTCTAGTCTTTTTTTCAGAGTGCGAACCACTTACAGCTTCATCTCATGGTCAAAGTAGACATAAATGCAATTCTTAGATGTCATCAACTTGTTCGTTTAAACCTGGCACACCAAACAATGCGCCTATGTGAGGGGAGAGGGCGGTAATGGCTCACATGTTGTGTGCAAGATGCTGTATCCCGGGAGTGTTCAATGAACAGCCCTGCTAGGACTGAAGACGCTTCTTTATTTCTGGGGCCTAGAATTAATCAACCGCATGAGGTAAAACAGATTGCTTTCCAGTGACTTCCCACGCCTTCTTCATATTGTGGCTACATCAAACGTGTTTTTGTCTTTGGTGACAGAATTGAAGCAATTCCCTCTGCATTTAGATGTCAAATTATCTTTTAAGACATGCAATGCCTAGATAAACAAATGCACGAGGGAATAGCATGCCATGAGTGAGTCTGTCTACTTAGAGGGATGAATTGTTTATTTTTCTTTGTTACTCCATCATCTTCAATCCAATCTTTATTTTCTTAAACACCATTTGAAACTAAAATCATGAGAAAATCCAACTTTTTTTCACTTGCTCAGTGTAGCTCAAGAGCATTTCTGCTTAGGCGTTACACAAGGGAAAGTGCCTCTCTTCTTCATGCCCCATGCTGAGATCCATCTGTCCCTTACGGAAGGAATTACATCACTTACAGCAACTGGCAGGGACAAAAGGCTCTGTTGTAAAACTAGGAAATAATCTGATGACAACAAACATCAAAACACGAAAACACACACACACAATAACTTTTTTTTTTCTCCAGATGTGATCTGATCCAGACCTTAGACCTAAGCAGCCATAGGCGGTCAACAGATGCCTTCATACAATTCATGAGCTCACAGAGTTGTTGACCATTTCTGGTGTCCAGCTAACACTTCATTAATTTGACCCACAGCCATAGATTGTCACCCCACATTTAATCCAGCAAACTGCAGAGCACAGCAGTTGTGATGGCCACAGTTTAATGAGATCCACACCATCAGCTGACCCCCACAAAACAGAAAAAGAACAGCCAGCGCAGGGTTGGATTTATCAAAGTGCGGAATACCCAATGGGCCTCGTCTTAGTCGGATGACCAGACGAGGGGCACGCGAGGGAGGAGAGGATGCAAACAGCTTTGGTTTTAAAGAAGAAGGAAAAAAAAGCAAGTCGTTTTCAAACCATCTGCTCAGGTCTCTGGCCCGCATGCTACAGCCAGCCAGTCACACACCATTTGGTGGCGGCTGCGATTAAGCCCATAATATGTTTTTTTTTTTTTTCTTCGTCTTGTTTTCGAAGCTGTCCAAAGCTGCCCAAGCTATTTGCTCGTATAGAATTAATTAAAAGGTAGGACGTAGAGCCCTCTGGCACTAGCAATTTTCTCTCTCTCTCTCTCTCTCCTTCTGTCTTTCTATCTCCATCTCCCTTTCTCACTCTCTCTCTCCCTCTTTCCAAATATGTCTCTCCCTCTTTGTATCTATCTTCGTCTCTCCCAAGGGAGTGGTTTGAAGTTCAAACTGTTCTCCCTTTCATTTTGACTAGACGGGTGTATCAGGACAGTTTGTGATGAAGAGGAGCTGTTGGTAGACGCTGGTAATGGGGGGGGGGGGGGGGGCTTGTCTACTGTTCTTTTGTTCAATGAGTGCAGACAGCGAGGAACCTGAAGCTGAGGCTGCTGTTATGTAAACAGTGACTTCTGAGCAGTACTTATGCCAGGCACAAGGCAAGATGGAGCATCAATTATGAAAACAAATCTTGCAAACGGCAGAATACACCAATTAGTCAGACAGGAGATATGACAGGGGTGTATGTTTGGGGGTGAGGGGCGCTAGATTATGTGTGTTTGTGTGTGTGAATGTGCTTTTTTGTATCGGGTGCAGTGTTGCGAGCGACTCATTCATCAGGGTATGCTTTCTGTGTTTCAAAACAGCTTGGTTATCGTGGAGCCCGTCTGTCTAACGGAGGTGCTGACACAAAAGAAGGCCTCCGACGGCTCACAATTTTTCATTGTGCACGCGCACTGACTCAATGCTTGGCTGTCTGCTGCGGGTGAGACCAGTGGTCCCCGCCAGACATTGAAACAGCCATGTGGGGAGGAGATGTCTGCCATTCCTCTGCGGGGAAACAACCAGGCGGTGGGTCCACTTGTCATGTGACAGCAGAGGGCTTGGTAATGCACTGGTGCTTAACATGGATGCTCCCCTCCTGCATGAAATGACATGGCGCTGCTTTGCACCGCATGTCAGAGCCCACACTGGTGTTTATCACCCCGCCCCCCCTTTCCCCTCCTCTAAGCAGCCCAGTCTAGCAGATTTAGGGAAGGGTGTGGGGAGTCTGGGTAAATTGCCTGTTTGTTGTGTGGTGCTGCATAAACATACCCTACACCTCCCCCACGCCTCCGTCAGCCTCCTCTCGTTCATTCCCTCACACTTCACAGCCCCTCCCCCTGCCCGGTGGCATCTGGTGCAGACCGGCCTGGCAAATCCACCCACCCAGCCTCATGGCTCCCACAGAATCTGCACCTCTAACCCCCTACACTGCACCTCCAGTCAGAGGCTTCCATTGGGTAGAGGCCAGTTAGTGGGGCAGTGGGAGACTAGCTGGGAGGGGAGAGTGGAGGTCAATAAAGCACTTCCTGCTGGACTCTTACCAGACACACTGGGCTGACCAGTGCCAGAGTTCTAAAGTAGCCATGGTTACCACTCAGTAGGCTGAGAAAGTCAGTCAGAGGAAGTTTGTGAAAAAGTGTGTGTGTGTGTGTGTGTGTGTGTGTGTGTGTGTGTGTGTGTGTGTGTGTGTGTGTGTGCCTGTGCACAGTTCTCACTTACAAATGCTTGAGAAAATGGGTCAGTCATCTGAAACAAAACTGATATCTGTGTCTCCCTGGCTCTTTATTGCATTTTTTTCAAGTGGACTGTTAATCACAGTAAAAGCTGATGTTCTCATCAGCTCTTTGAGCAGCCTGTACCTAATTATCTGTAAAGAAAAATGGCTGATATACAATTCATCTAAGAATGACTTGGTGTATTTAATCAGTCAGCCCTTCACACTAGGTTGGTCCTTTATGAACCACAAGTGCATGAAAGCATACCTGCTAACTGATTGCACTAGAGGTGACTCATTGTATAAGCTGTAAGAGAGTAATTAATTTAGTGATTTGATAAGAGGGGAAAAGGAGAGAGTGCACAAGGGGCGAGCACAAGGCATGTGTCTTATGATCTCAGTTCCCCACAGCTGCCAATACAACCACCACTCACGCCTCCAGGCTGCATTATCTGTGGAAAAAAAAAATACAAACTTGGCGCTTTTGAAAACTTTGAAAAGATTTATATCGCCATCCCCCAGCCAATCGTTCCCAGGGCTCTGTTGCCGTGGCGAGGACACAGACAGTTTGTCCTGTAGGCCTTGTCCCAGAGGGGGACCAGATCATCAGTCACTCTGACCCCACCCCCCCACCCCCCATCTCCTCCTCCCCAACCCCCAAACTCCTACCAGCACCCTCTACTGTACAGCTCACAATGCAATTACAGAGTCCAAGCCCATGCAAATTAGGAATAAAAGCACAGAAGCGACTGGCACTGACACATAAACGTTAATCGACATCCAATGAGGTTCAAATTGTGCAATCTACAATGATAATTAAAGGCGCCCCAGTCTGTTTCGCTGGTCGTGGCACACAATTAAAAGTATTGCAGTTGGCTGCTTGACAAGCAGGATGAATAGATATAACAGGGCAGAGAAGAGAAGAGAGGAGGAGGAGGAAAGGAACAGAATGCAGTGAGCAAGACAGAGAAGGAAAGGTGAGATTGAGGGAGGGGAAAAAGAAAGAGAGAGAGTGAGAGCGAGAGAGAGAGAGAGAGAGAGAGAGAGACAGAGAGAGAGACAGAGAGAATGAGAGAGATGACGTGGTCAATTAAAATCCACAAGTTTAGACATTGGCAGAGCGCGGGCTGGCATTTCCTGCCCCGGCGTGCCTTATCCCGAGACGGAACACTGGGAAAGAACAAAGGAACAGTCACCCGCATTCCCTCCGGATATCTTCACAGGACGAATGATCCAAAGCCTCTCCACCAAACACAAACACACACCAGTTTGGTGGTGTGGCTGCCCCCCAACCTTGGCAGACTGCCAAGTGTCATTTGAGGGCTTGGGGGTGGGGTGGGGGGGATTGGTTCAGCTGTAAACGCTAACTCTCTGACACTTTCCACTTTGCGTCCTTGAAAGATTTTGGGTAGGGGGGGCTGGGTTTTAAAGGGAAAGGGGCTCGCTGTGCCTGTTAGTGGCTCTGCTTTGGTTTTTAGGGGTCTCTACACAGCAGTAACAGAAGAGAGCAGCGAGCGGTTTA
>NW_027468663.1:40799497-40831997 GCF_046254945.1 Alosa pseudoharengus
CTACACATATGAACGCAATCCGTCCTTCTTCGCCGACGCAAGCTGAGCGTTGTTGATGCCATCGCCCTGTTCGAGATAAAAAATTCCATCAGGCATCTCATTACTAAAACTTCAGCGCCCTCCGATCGCGCCTTGAGAGGCTCTCAGGGGCGATGAAGTCCGTCTGTGCAGATGGCTGTTTTCTTGTGAGTGCGTAGCGGTCTGCAGGGAATGCCCGTTTGACTGGGGGAGTAATTGGATGCTGTGGTGAGCTGGAGATTACCAGCTGGGGCTTTTTCGCCACGGTCTTCCCATCAGCGCTCCTCTCTGCCCAGTCTGGGCCATCCATTTAGAGAGAGAGGCGGAGCGGAGTGTGTGTATAACAAGGGAGACCAAGCAGGCAAAAAAAGTAACAGCATCCCATGTGGATCATCCGGCTTTAAAATGTATGATATTCTTCACTGTCTAAAGCTGCAGAGTGCATTTGCAGGGGCAAAATGGCGAGCACTCTGCATTAAGGATTTCTCCATTGGCTGAAAGGAGAAGTCCAGGCCAGGCTAGGAACAACAGGTGTGCCCACAGCCACCCTAATAACCACCCCTCCTCCCAACAACATCTGAGCTGCTCAGCCATTCCAAGTGTTCAACCATCACTCAGACGTGCCTGGGGGACAAAGACAAGAAGGCTTTATTTCTCCTCTCCGGATCTATAACTCTGCCTCATGCACATTCTCTCACTCTATCGGCCCCTCCCTTCATCCCTCCCTTCTCTCCGCATTTTTCTTCTCTTCATAATCTTCGGTGTGTGCTGCCAACAGCTCACCTATCACACCTCCCCCATCCATTCCCCACTCCCATACAACAAAAGAACCAAAAAAAATCCCAGGAAATGGCTGGAAGTTGTTGGAGGTAGTATCC
Organism: Alosa pseudoharengus; assembly: GCF_046254945.1. Lineage (NCBI taxonomy): Eukaryota > Metazoa > Chordata > Actinopteri > Clupeiformes > Clupeidae > Alosa > Alosa pseudoharengus. The sequence continues at coordinate 40,800,394 of NW_027468663.1, forward strand.
ATTTCCTAACTGGCTTCCCCTTGCTCCCAGACCTGAGCCTTTTCAAAAGTACGGCTGACAATGTTTTTCTTCTTTATCCTCTCTCTCTCTCTCTCTCTCTCTCTCTCTCTCCCTCTCTCTCTATTGCTCTCTCTCTCTCCATTGCTCTCTCGCTCGCTCTCCCTCCTTCCCCCTCTCCCTGTTTCTCTCAACAGAGGAGACGTTGTTGAAAGCTGATACCAGATCCAGTGAGTAGATGATTTACTGCAAAGACCCCACCGGCTATGACCACCACCCCCCCCCCCCCCCGCCCCCCCATAACAACGGCTTTTCATGCAACTCCAGGGATTAACTATGCATTTGGAAAAAAAACCCTGTCAGAAGAATCCCTGCTTGCAAACGCATTACAGAGATTTTCCTTTTAAATTCCCCCCACAATGACTGTCTGTGCATGCCAGGCACAGTGGGACAGGGTAGGGGTGGGGTGGGGGTTGGGGAGTCCTCCCCTTGAATAGACATAAAATAATCACATGAGTTCATCTTTCACATTCAGCACAAGGGCTGTGCCCTCTGAGCACTGCTGCTGTTGCTCCACTCAGAGAGGCCTTTTTTTAATCATTAATGCATTTAACAAGCACAGGACCCAATATTAAAACATAATAGAGTAAAAAAAAAAATCACATTCAACTGTGGAGCTTCTAAACCTTCGGAATGAGGCTTTCTTTTAGTGCTTTGCTTTGCTTTGCAAAAAAAGCAAAGCACTAAAAAAATCGCATCTTTAATCTTTTTAAATAAGGTAGAGGATCAGTAGAAATCACTTCAACCTCTTGTTAGAATAGGCTAGTAGTTCAGTTGAGTCTCATACAAAGCAGTTACAACAAATATCTCAATGAGGCTGTTTCCATTCTTTAGCTTTATCTTATTCTTCCGAGTAGACTCCTCTTGAAGATGACTAAATGGGGTGGAAACGTACCCAACACAATGATAGGAGACACCAAAGAGGCTCTTGCTGCACTGAAACACTTATGACCTGGGCTGTAAATGTGCACTAGTGGTTTAAGGCCCTTTCACACCAAGTCCGAAGGACACAAGAGGACGAAATTTCTCAAATTTATTTTTCATCGCAACAAATTTAGTTCTCGGTGTGTCAAGACTAATGAGAACACATGTATTTAATTACTAGGGTGATTTCGAGTGAATGTTTTACCCAAAAATTCGAACTTGTGTGTGTAAATAACCTTTGCAAAACACTACAACTGAAAAAAAAGAACAATGTTAAAGACCTCACCCAAAACCATACAAAACATTCCTGCTGCGATTCACAGCTTGGCCACAGAGTCTTGGCCATCATCATTATCATCATTATCATCATCATCCTCATCACCCTCATTACCGTCTGTTACCAGTCCCTCATGATATTTTCAGTGAGAGGGCGTATGGGTGGAGACACATCACAAACAGGCTTCAAATATACAGTATTAAACCCACAGAAGTTTCCAAAGAAAAGACAAAAAAGCTGTTTTAGCAGCTTTTAAGGCAAGCAAGACTTCTCAGTGAAAAGCAAAGGTGCAGGGATGGCATCTGTGACTGTACACCCACACAGCTCACTCAGGGCAAAGGTGCAGAGGCAGGAAGAGCTGCGCACAGGGGCTGGAGGAAAAGGACAGCCTGGGCACAGAGAGGTGGAGGGATGAAAAGAGAGAGAGAGAGAGGGTGAGGAAAGGGAGGGAGAGAGAGAGGGAGAGGAGAGAGAGAGAGAGGGAGAGGGGTAGAGAAAGAGGGAGAGAGAAAGGGAGACGCAGAGGGAGAGAGTCTGTTTGCGTTCAGGGTTGGGTGTAGTAAAAAAACAGGAACAATGATGATATAGAGAGAGGCAAAGGGAAAAGGAGAGAAAGAAAGAAAGAGAGAGAGGGGGAACTGAGGAATGTGGTGCTATAAACCTGATCCACGTTGTCCTTGGCTGTGGGTGGGTTTTTAACACAGCAGGTCAGAGACCAAACATTCACGTGGATCTGACTGACTGACCGCACACTACAGGATTACATGACAGCACAAGTGCACTACATATCCCATTGCTAACACACACACACACACACACAAACACACACACACACACACACACACACACACACACACACACACACACACACACACACACACACACACACACACAACTCACCATTTCACATTGTCCACCTCCACAACCAAGCTGATACACACAAAAGATGTCATAAACACACATATAAACCTACTATTACCAACCATACCAAGTGTGCTGACATGGGCAACACACACAACCAGACATGCACAGAAACAGGCAAATACCTAACATTAGCCCGTGAAAACACACACAAACACACACACACACACACACACACACACACACACACACACACACATTTTCCAACAGTACACACCCTAACAATCACCCTCCCACACAGACCACACACAAAAACCCACGCACACCTACTATTACACTGCCACACTCACACACCGACACACACTCACGCACACAATCAGGGGGAGGAGATTAAGGTCAGTCTGACTCTGGTGGCCGGCCCGGACTTTGACTCTGAGCTGCCCTGCAACAGCACTCAGTTAACCCTCAACAAAGAGAGAGAGAGAGAGAGAGAGAGACTGAAAAGAAAAGAGGAGAGGTATAGTGCCACTATCAATATGAATCTCATAATGTCTAGTTGCAGTAGGTGGATGAGAAAAAGACAAAAAATGATTAATAGAAGTTGGAAGGAAGGGAGGAAGAGAATGAAAAAGGAGGGATAGGGAGTGATAGACAGACCAGGAAAAAGAGAGAGCTGCCCTTGCACTTTAATGAAAGACCAAAGCCAGACGGAGGGAGAACAGCAGGACTTGTTTACTCGGCAGAATAAAAAAAAGGAATGAAAGCCTTTCATCCTGGGGTTTACCGAGCTGAGCTGAGGCGCGAGGGTGGGGTGGGGTAGAGGGAAGTCGGAGGTTGTGTATGTGTATGAGTTTGTGTGTGTGTGCGTGGGGAGGGGTAAATGACCCCCGACCGCCAGAGAAGCGACAGGTCCTTCATGTGAGGTTTGCTTCCGTCACACATCGTCAAAGAGCCTTTACTCGCTACACACACCAGAAAATACACCCATTTTCTCGCACTCTCTTTTCTCTTTCTATCTGCTGGTTTCTCTCTCTCTCTCTCTCTCTCTCTCTCTCTCTCTCACTCTCTCTCACTCTCTCTCTCTCTCTCTCACTCATCATCTCGCCTGCTGGCTCTGTTGCTGGCTCTGTTGCTTTAGTGCTTTTTACCGTTTTGTCAATGTGGCAAAAAACTCTGCTTTATTTTGCAGTCGGTTTTTGATGTGTACAATCAAAAACACGCAAGTTGCATTTTGTTGTAGTTGTACTTTTAACATTTGATTGTGTGTTTGTGTGTGTTTATGTTGCAGGAATACTTTCACTGAGCCCCCCCCCTCACCACCACCACCAAAGCAACTTCTCCCTTTGAGCATCAAACAGTGCTTTTGTGTGCTTATAGACCTTCTGGCCTGAAAGACACGTTTAGCCTTATCAGTTTATTTATTTATTTATTTGTTTGTTTGTGGCGGTCCTTCTGTTACTGGGCTGTGACTCCGGGCCGTGCACATCCATACGAGTGCGGGTAGGTGGGGACAGTTGCCGCGCTTAGTTCTGAGCCCGAGCTGCTCTGCTGGGTCTGACAGCTCCGATGCTCTGCGTTTCACTGATGAAAGTTTTAAAAAGCTTTGATATGCATGACTTAACTTCACACACATGCACACACACACACACACAATCAAACACACACACTCACACACACACGCACACACACACACGGACACACACACACACGGACACACACACACACACACGCTCACACACACACATGCTCACACACACACACACACACACACACACACACTCCTTCTGCTCTAAGATTCTCTCTCTCTTTCTCTCCCTGCACACACACTTACCCACACCATCATGCAACACGCAGTCTCTCCTACCCCTCTCTCTCACTCCAAATGGATCTCCATCGGAACATAAACCTCATCTTAGCCCCCTTAAAAAACCAAACCTCAGGTTTCCTACATAAACATTATCCCCTTGGAGAGGAAATGTTTACCCTTTCTGTGCTGCACATGTTCTTTTTTCTCTCTTTCTGTACTTAATGCAAGGGGCACAGACAGGCTATCCATCTGATCTGAGGAGCTCACTTCTGAAGGACTAACAGCACACATGTCCAAACACCAAGATCCATATTGCGGCATGTTAAAGGGCAAAGAAAATCTATCTCTCCATGATGGAAGGGTCAGAACACCCACTAGCATTCTTCCCACTGTGCTCCACTGGTGGTCGGATTGCTCAGAGAGCTTGTTTGTAACCAGTGCAGGTTTCACTTAATTAGATGAGAGAATCCCAGAATCTCAGGGTTAAGTGAAAATCACTGAGGTCACCTTCAATTGATTTTCAGGTCAAATATTGATTCATGCCTTGATGGATTTTTAGCTGACCCTCTCCAAAACTAAATGAAAAGCAATTACTTTCTGAATTCATCTTTTTCATTATTCCTTTCGTCTGGTTAAAAGTGAATAGTCTGCATCTATAAGAAACTAGAGTTTCAAGTGTTGTGCTGTGATGCTTGTTCTGATTCACAAGTACTCACAATGTGAAATGTAGTCTTTGTGTGAGTGTGTACATTGTTTCCCTCGTGCCTGTGCCGGGCTGGGGCTCAGACGTTGTGTTCTGTTCTGCGTGTGTACATGTGTGTCCTTTCACCTCTTTATTGCTCACAACTGAGATTTACTGTCTGGCCCAAACGGATCCAGTCAGCCACTCGCCACGTCATTAACCAGGCCTTCCGCCGCTGTCCAGCTTTACAGTTAATGCTAAACAAGCGCCGTTAACCAATCCCCCTGTTATTTCTCCCTCTCCTTTGGACTCTCTCTCTCTCCCTCCTGCACTGGACAGCCGCCAGCTGTGGAGCAGTCATTACACAACCAACCCTTATTTGGTCGGAGAGCTGGCGTCGGGGTCGCTGCTAGCAGAAAATAACTGTCGTTTTGTTGATGAGAGCGCAGACCACACACACCAGTGCACGAGGAGTGATTGCGATGAGAGCAGCGCTCCGCTCACCTAAAAGCATGTTGGTTGTGAGGCATTACGTTGCCTGGGGCTACCAAGGAAAAACCTACAGCTACGAGCACTGCACTAGAAAAGAGACTGCATTTTTGGAATGGAAAATAAGCATTCTTGTAATCTCAGGGCAAGACTCAAAACATGGGTTTCTAAAAAAAACACAAATGAAAGAGAAAAAAAGGCAAAAGAGAGGAAGAATGTACGGTAAGTTGATACAACAAGCACAAAGAGTGCAGAGCAGCTAAGATGTAGAGGGGGGGAGGTACAGTACGGATGGGCAGCTAACGTCTCCACGTCTTCAACGTCTCTCAGGCGAGCACAAATGCCTCTGTTGGCACCTTTCTACGGCCGTTTTCACTTGTCTAACACTGAAACGCCATAAGGTTCCTCCACTGAGAGAAAGGAAGAAAGAAGGCAAAAAAAACCCAACGAAAATGTGACATGAAATATTCAGTGAGGGTCCATTTAGAGAGCGCCATGTGTGTACAGTGTTCCCTCGGCAAAGAGTGAGAGAGAAGGAGCGAGACAGAGAAAGGGGGAGAGACAGGCACTGGATTACTGTAGTGTCTTACACTCACGCACCACTGAGTTCTAGTTTTCCGTTTTTTACCCCCCCAACCTAAAACTCACAGTTCGGACGCGCACCGTTTCCTTAGATGAGAGCGCCAGCTCAGCGCGTCTCCTGCAGTCTCGGAGGGCACGTTTAACATCCACTCTATCTGCCCCGCTTTTTTTTACACACACAGCCAGTAACCCGGTTTGACTGTCCGCACCGGAGTGTAAAAGACGGCCCCGTAAACTCGCCCTTCATTCTCTATTAATGGCCTGCAATCTGGCACAAGCAGATAAACAGATTCGGATAAGAGATTGCGGTGGAGCCAGACTGACGAGGACGGGAAGAACTGAACGCTAGCAGAGGTTCAGATGGGTTCCCTTTGGAATGTGTTGGTGTTAGGGCTAACAAGACTACAAAAGCCCTTCACTGAATGAAGAAAAAGAATAACCAATGTAATCAGGTGGTCTGCCTTGCATTGGGGTCACAGAGCAGCATATTGTAAGCAAGTAGCTTTGACAGGCCAGGTAAATGCTTTCTAGTAAAAGGAAGCCAACCAACTCTTCACAATATCAACATCCATTCTGCCATCCTTACCTGTCTTGGGGTTGATGGCAAAGAAGCCTTGCGGGTTGCCACTGGTGATGCGGTAGGACAGCTTGTCGCTGGAGCGCATGTCTGGGTCAAATGCCTCAATCTGGATGATGGACACGTCCTTGGGCGAGTTTTCCATCACGGTGGGGTAGTAGACAGGCTCAGTGGTCTGCGGCGCGTTGTCATTGACGTCCTGCACCTCCACATAGACCTCCACGAAGGACGAGAGCGGGACCACACCACGGTCGGTGGCGTACACGGTCAGCCAGTAGTGCGGTGTGGTCTCGTGATCCAGGAGCTCCTGGGTGCGGATGACACCTGAGAGTGAGGAGAGGGAAGAAAAAGAGGCTGAGTGAGTTTATGTTTATGTGCAATACTGTATGTTTCTGGGTAACATATGTGTGGATAGAAACCACACAAAACATGAACCTATGAAGACATTTGTATTTACACATGTGTTTTCTCATCCTAACCTTTCTCCTTAAAGCACAGGGAAATGCAATTTTTGTGTCCAGACAGTTCTGGAGTTCTGAGAATTGTCCGAGAACAAAATCTCCATGCAGTGTTCATTAAACTGCCTCATGAGGAAACCCACATGTTACCCAAACAGGTGCTTTGATTTGAAATGACTGGTATCTTTTACATTTAGCCTTCCATGGCATGAACACACATGGGCACTGTCTCTCCGAACCCAAGTATGACCTATTTATTTTGCATTTGCACTTGAAGCAGTCGACTTTTAGCTGGGTAAATCTACTTTGTAACAATACAAAGCATAGCTGCTGGCCAGTGTTGTGATTTAAAATTTTAAATGAAGTCATCTCGACTGGCCCCGAGTCATCTCAGGTTATGCCAGGGCGTGAGACATGCATCACAAAGTGGTGGTGTAAAAGGGGCAAGTAGAGACAGAAAGAGAGAGCGAGAGAGGAGGGGTAGAAAATGAGAGAGGGGGGAGGGGGTAGAGACATTACTGCCAGTCTGCTCAGTTTAGTTTTCAGCTGAGCAAACAAACAGGCCTTCACAGATCAGCTGCCATTGCCTCACGGACACATATCGATGACTTGAGGAGCGGTGCAAGAGATCGCTGAGCAAACACCAGGCCACAATATGGGCTGTTAATTTTCCCCTCACGACACGCACACACTGACTGGACTCTTTGTTTTTGAAGGGAGGGGGAAAAACTTCTCATTAAAATGTTGCTGTGCCAAGAGTCGTGAGATCAAATGTTTGTTCACTGAACTTCCCGTGAAGGGTGAGGATCAACAGTCAATAGAGTCGCTGTATGTTTGAATGATGCATAAACTTAAAAAAAACTGATATGGGGTCATAAACGGTTTAATTTTCTCAAAACTTCCTCATTACAGTTATTGTAAGTCATATAATAAAGTAATGAGCTCATTGGTTTGCCCTCAGAAAGGCGTGGGTGTGTTGGCTTCGCAGTAAAGACAGAGCCGTGCAGGCACTCCCTGTCCAAAGTTTATGGCGACCTGGATAACCGGAGCCTTCGTTTCCACCCACTGTATCACTCACCACAGATAAGGCCTATCCCATACTCTTCTGGAACAATCCACCACAGTCATGCATACACCACCCCTCCATAGGCAACGTCCTAGAGTCTTTTTTTAAATAATTTTTAAGTGCCCTCTGAAAAAGCCCACAGATAGGCCTATTATGAGTTCTGTCCATCATTGATGGTAGGCTGTGGTAAAATGACTGAGATATGAGATATAAAAAAAATATAAAAATGACTGCAATTCCAATGAGGATACCAGATGATTCAATCTCATCTTGCAAAAATAGACCAACAAAGAAAAAAATAAAGCTGGTCCAAAAGCAAATTCATTGGATTTTTATGCTAACCTAATAGTTTTTTGTAGTTTTTTTGTTGCAAATAACATCCATCCATCGTATCCATACTCGGTATTGGCAAGTACACAAATATAAATACATGTACTCGTACTCAGTTTGAACATAATTATATCGGTGCACCCCTAGTTTTATAAGTACCCTCTGAAACAGCCCCACCCCCACACACACACACACCTCTGGCCTCAGCTCCGTAACTCAATGACTCGCACTGTGGGTTTGTAACAGACTCTGGGGCCAAGAACAGGCCTCCGGGGAACTCCACGTCAAAAAGAGCCATCAGTGATGTCTCACTTCCACAGCCCACACTGTTCTCCCCATCTCTCCACTGCCTCTCATCAGCTTCTCCATGTATTTGACTTCTCTCCTCAGTCATTGCTCATCATTATGGCCAACTGAAGCTAGCTGCTGACTCATAAAGGTGCCATGTGTAAGAATTGAGGTAAAAAATATCAAAAAATTGTGCTACACGCATCAAAAGAATGAGAAGAAATAAGGGCGATGATGTCATTAAAAAAATGGCAAGGTATAGTGCTGCAGAGATATCAACCAGAATTAGCATGCTAAATTACTAGCCACAGCCCGACAGGTGTCATAATACCAGCTTCGGCCATGGGAGGCGGTATGCGGGCAACATAACCGCCAGTCAAACTGCAATACACGTTTCTCGGTTGTTACTCTAGGGTAGACCAACTCACTTTCTGGAGGTATACTGCCCCCATCTTTTATGGAATGTGGAGTATGAATAGATTTTTTGGCGGATATTACACATGGCACCTTTAATAGGTGGACTGGCGAGCCCTAGAAAAACGGATAGCCTACTTAAGACACATTTCCTCTAGGCAAGGGAATTGGGGAGCTATAGAATGGTTAATACAAAATACATCTTCACCATGATACTGTTGATGTTAAAAAAAAAATACAAGTCAATAGACGGGTGGGGAAAAGGATGGGTGATGGAACAACAAAACACACTATGGGATCTTTCTTGAGCACTATAAATCTATTGTTTTTGCTTGTCTGTCTGTCTGTCTGCGTGCATGTGTGTGTGCAGGGGTGGAGGGAGTCCCAGAAAAGGTTGGTAGACTACCAAATGTGCTTGTCCAAGGCAAAGTCTTCGCATGGATTGACTGGCTAAAGTCGTGCTCAAGCTGCAGTGGGAGATGCCGGGGATAGAAGCGCAGAGCGGGGAATTGCAAATGTGATGCATAAATAAAAAATGTGAGTGCTGATCTAACTAGTGGAGAGCAGTAAGCCACTATGTGAGTGAGTGTGTGTCTATATGGTACATTCATTTGGACGGAGGACAAGAATGAATGAATAGGCAAGTGAGGAGGATGAAGTGAAAGTCAGAGACGAGTGAGAGAGAGAGAAAGAGAGAGAAAGAGAGAGAGAGAGAGAGATAGAGAGAGAAAGAGAGGAAGGGCGGGTGAGTGGGAGGCAGGCGAGAGAAGGAGAGGCAGATGGGAGTGCAGAGAGGAGCGGAGGAGATGGAGAGGGCTGCACACTAAGGGAGACAGCGTGAGAGAGGAGTGGAAAGGGCAGAGCCTGCAGAGAGGGATGGAGAGATGAAGGAAGGGAGAGAATGAGTGCAGGAACACTGGATCAGCAGTGGGAGAATGTGACTGTAGGAGGCCCTTTTTTTAGGGAAAGAATGGCAAAGACAGAGAGGCAAAGGATTCAGTGAGTGAGAAAGTCACATACAGAGATATAGAGGGAGAGGGAGAATGAGTGATGAGTGAATAAGGGTATAAGGGTATAAGGGGCGCATAAAGAAAAGATACAGAGGGAGAGGGAGAATGAGTGATGAGTGAATAAGGGTATAAGGGTATAAGGGGCACATAAAGAAATGAGAGCAGAATGGATAGAGAGAGTGACAGAAAAAGAGTGGTCAAAGAGCCAAGAGAGAGAAAGAGAGAGAAACCTGTGCCAAGCCTATACCCACGTTTGAGTGCCCATCCGTTTGACTGGGGTTGCCTGGGGGTGCCTCTCTCTCCCTCTCCTTATCCCTCAGACATTTGTCATCTTCTCCCAATTTCTATCTATCTGTCTCTAAAGCAGTTCACTGCTTCACTCAATAGTCAGAGCAAAAAAACAAAGAAGTCATATCTTCACCTCTGAGCCATAAAATAACAACTGTCCTCATTTATCACTACCCTTGAGTAGAAATGGCTTTAGTCAGCTGAAACACAACACAGAAATTCAAATCACAGTTCAACAGAAACAAACACTACACTGTCAAAGTGAAAACTAGATTCAAAGGGATATTTTAGACCTTTATTTTTTGCATTCTCTAAATCTTCATAGAATTAATTTAGAATTGGCTCTTAAGTTGTCTTCCTAATCCAAATGCTTTGGCCTACATTTCAGTAGTTTTACAAAAACAGGTTTGCCAAGCGAATCAAGAGGTTTTAATTATTAATCATCAACTTAAAAGGAAGATAAACTAGAAACTGACTAACATCTCATAAAATGAATCACAGCCTTCCTGTTGGTTTGGAGTTTGGCATGAGGTACAGCACCTATCTGATTCGCTCTGTACATAAAAGACACTCCTGGTATTTGGCCACACCTGTAAAACAGCACTGACGGCGGAAGCTACAAAATCCACCCTTGGGGAGTTGGAAGAAAAATAAAACCTGTCTGCCTTGCACTCTCTCTTTGCTTTGTCTGTTCATCTTTCACCCCCAGGCTAGATTTTTCACAGGCCTCCGTCCCCAGATTCACCACTCTATTGTGAGTTACTACCACCTAGACGACATGACAGACTTCTCATGCACGTGTGCATTTGTCTGTGTTTACTGGTATAGCCAACATAACATCAGTTGTTCTTACTACCACCACTGATGACAAGTGACTTCAACTAGTGACTAACCGAACTTCAGAAAGTGATTTGATTGAATTTTGGAATAATCCACGAGGAGACAGAGGGGAAATGGCCCACTGTAAACTACATAGTGCTCAGCAGAGTAGGGAGAAGCTGGGAAAATGGAGTAACTGTAAGAGACACAGAGATGGTGGGAAAGGCAGAGAGACAGAGGGCTGATAGAGTGAGAAGGACAGAGACAATGAATGTGAGAAAGGCTGGGACGGAGCGAGGGGACAGAGAGAGTGTGGCGAGCGAGAGAAAGGACAGAATGAGAGGCCATAACAGTGAAAAAGAAGAAAAAGGCTTGGGAGGGCCCCATATGCCTCCTCCATAATGAGAGTGAGTGAGTGCATCAGGAGCTTACATGATGGACTGTGCCAGGGCACCATTTTAGCTCACAGCAGGGAACCTCCGCCCTGCACTCCTATCTTCTCGGCGAGGGCAATCAGAGGGTGACGGGGTTAGCAGTTAACTGCACTGCACCCCTCTCCCCACCGAGCAGCCTCGCTATGGCACGCTGGTATTAGGCCAAACAATGGGAGAGGAAGGCAAAACCGCACACAGAGAAATGACATGCACAGACAAACACACACAGCCTCATTTGCACACATCTAGTGAGAAAAGTAGTGCCAGAGGTATCTTTCACTCACACATCCAGCATCCCTCCCCCAGCCACCCACACTCACACACACACACACACACACACACACACACACACACACACACACGTCTCACAAACACGCATGGAGGATGTCGCCGCGCCATGGCAAAGCTTCAGTTTGAGAGACTGCATATTGTACGCATATTAAAAGCTGGCAATTGAAACAAATTAGAAAGCCAAAAAGATTACCGGTTGTCAAAAGAGGATTACGATTCGCAAAATCCTGTTTATCCCCCTGTTCTCATTTTCCTACGGCAGCAACTCTGCTTCCAAAAATGAGTCAATATCATCTTTTTTTCTGGCAATGAAAATAGCGTGTCTGTAATAGGCACCGACGCCACAAGAGACGGCACTATGTTTCATACTGTTACTCTGGTCTTCCGCCGTCCCCAGCTTCCGCCACACTAAACTTTCTTTTCAAGCCTTTCCATCTGACCTCAGCAGGCCCACGCTCTGGCTGGGTTAATTTAATATAACCTGAGATTGCACAGTGTAGGAAGAAAGTGCGAGCATCTGAAAGGGCTGGAGGTCGGCAGGTTTCAGGGGCAATGCTGGGCCTGTGTTCCCTGGGTATGCAGGGGGAAAAGAGGCTTTCTTTGAACTAGGCTGGCTAATTCTGTACTCCCGCTCTCTGCATTCCTCAACCTTCTTAGGCCTCCTTCTGCCTCACATGCTTACATAAACTCTCAGTGAGCTCTCTCTCTCTCTCTCTCTTTCCCCCTCTCTTTTCCACAGCCCGGCAAAATATTTGAAATTCCTCCACTGTAGAGAGCCTGGTGTATTAGCGGCAGTCCTAAGCTAAGCTCTCCATGCCCCCACAACTTAAATCATATCATTCCCTCAGTTCCCAGAGTTTTCAGAAGCTCAAAAGTAACCCTGATCTTCAACATAAGTATTAATGCCTCAAACTTTTGAAAAATGTAATAGTCTGAAGTGCTGCCACAGCATGTGGCTGGGTAGAGGGTATACTTAAATAAATAAATGTACACAAAAAAGCCAAAGCCTGCTGAGCGATATCCAACAATGTCTAAAAGATCCAGCTTTGAGTGATGTTTCATTAATTTGTAAAATTTTGAAGCACTGCCTAGATACTAGTTGAGGAAAGAGGGAAGGCTACTGCTAGGGAGCCTGCTGCTCTCTATATCAAAAATGTCATGTTGAGCTTCTTTTTTTTTGGCACTTTCGAAGTCTTCAAACAAAAGGTTTGGGGAAAAAGTAAATATCCTGATACTCAACTGAGGAAACCAATTACTCTCCAACAGCCTGAGTATGACTTCCGATAGGTGTGTCTGTCACACAACAGCAGCCCAGTCACAGCGCCAACACCCCACCTTATCGCCCAGATACTCTCAAGCGGAGAGATTAGCATCCGGCTCAGTCTGAGCTGCGGCCCGCATCCACCTCATGCATCAGCATGTGTTTCTGTTGTGTGCTGCCACAGTCGGCACAAGCAGCCATATCAACAGCTGGCCCATGGGAAGTAGTGCTTTAGACAGAGAAAATAATTTCCCCAGCTTAACAATGTAGAGCACTGTGCCTTGCTCCATATATCAGCCTAATCTTATCGTCTAAAGCGAGATGGAGGGAGGAGAAAAAACTAACAGCCACCCATTTAATAAAAACAGCATTACCAACTAATGTTTCAAATCATAGCAGAGGCTAGAATACACAGAGAGAACAAAATGACAGAGAGAAGCAAACCCTATCCATTGAATGTGTGGAATGGGAGAGGTGAAAAGAAATGAATGAAAAAAGGGAGTGATGCAATTAGAACATGCCTGGTAGGATTCTCTTTTCTCTCTCTCGCTCTCTGCCTCTGTTTTCTGACTTTAGCCCGTTAATTCCAGTCCAGAGAGCCTTTTGGGACATGCCCAGACAGCTCCCATTGTCATCGTACCCCACTGTTTTTGAATGGAGCCTTGAAGCAAAGCTGCTCGATGAACCACCTGCTTTAATATCACGTTATTATTTCAGAACTACCACCTTTTGGCCCGTAGTGTGTGTGTGTGTGTGTGTGTGTGTGTGCGTGTCTGGAGAGGCTAGTTCCCCCTCCCTACCTGCCCCCTAAATATATGACAACATCTGCCCTGCACTACTGCAAGGTTTTCATGAGTAGACGATAATAACCACACCAGGATTGCCAGGATTATTTGACTTGTAAGCCAACTTCTGTGTCTCTTTCTACCTTCACTCCGTCTCTTTTTACAGAGGGACCTGGATAACACGGAGGAGCGAGTCAGTGTTCAAAAGCTGGCATGCCACTGACATTTCGAGAGCCCCAGTTTTTTCTTCTCTCCCTCACTTGCTATTTATAATCTCCCTCCTGTGTATTTTCGCCTTGATCAAAGGGCCTCTGAATGTGCCCAAGTGGTGGAAGGACCTAGTGGTGCAACGTATAAACAGATCCCAGGATCTCTTGGCATTTCTGCTCCAAACAGCCATCTCCGGTTACCAGAACTGAGTGTTTGCTTGAGTAATGCTTTAACCATGAAAAAGCTAATCTCAATGCTCATCAAACCCCAACTGACACCCTTGGGTGTACCCACAGACCAATCTGTGCTGACTGGTAGATATTTCAGCGGGCATGTGGTTGGATGTTCCTGTGCTTGTTCCTGGTTTTGATTCAGAGTAACAATGCAGAAATAAATAAAGCAGGGACCATTTGTCTTCATCATTTATTGTTAGGGGCTTTTAGTGGTATGCCTGTCAACTCACTGTGGGCATCCTAAGCCACTTACTGTGGAAAGAAATGTTGCACTGATCAGTCACTAACACTTTGAAAGTCAATACATCATACACATGGGTTTGTTTCACATGGGTGTGTCATTTAATGTAAATGCACAGCCCAATCCCCCTGAACACATGTACTTTTTTTTTCAATCCCGAAAAAATCCATACAATCACACAAAGTTTGACAGTGGCTGTTGCCCAAAGGCTAGGGTTCTTTCTCCCTCACCATTTTGATAGTCTGGCTGAGTTAACATAATGAGAGTTAATTTGCAATCAAGGCTAAGGCATCTGCACGAGGTATCTATACTGAAGCCAAAAAAAGACTTAATGGGCTGAGAGAGCTACAAACTTTTAAAAGGGGGGAAGTGTGCCTTTCATTTAACACCCTACAATCAACTTCAGGCCTGCTGCACATTCCTGGTCCAGTTGTCCAGGCAACGCTCCTCAAGCAAAGATTATTTGGGAGTCACGTGTCTCTGTTCAGACAGTGGAGAAAAAATAGTCACACTTTGAGCATATGTTACGTTTAACATTCAAGGCCATCCTAGAGAAAAAAATAATTTTACTTGAGAATAGTCACTCCCAGTCAATCTCAAGGGAAGAGAAGTTAGAAAAAACACCTCTTGCCTTCCCATTTACCCTCCCACCTCTCTCTCTCTCTCTCTCTCCCTCCCTCACTCACTCTTTCCCCCTCACTCTCTCTTCGTCTCTCTTTGCCCCCTCCCTCTCACAGTCTGGGATCTGCAGGCAGTCAAACATGAAAAGACAAACCATTCAGCACATACCTCTCTTATCTGGCATCACTGAGAGACTCAGCCTACCTCACTTTGCTCAGGAAGGGCAACGGGGGGACAGGGCTGTAGAGATGGTGAGACGGAATTGTGTGTTTGTGCGATGTGTGGAGTCTGCGTCCAAGAGGAAAAGCACACTTGCAGTGTTTTGTCATTACATGTCAAACTATTTCATCTTGCTCCACAAAGCCTCTCATTCACTGTGCTGTTGTGCCACGGGTTGAAGTGAAAGAGTAACGCATACATTACCCAATAAGCAAAGGGCACTGCATAAGTTAACCAATGAGCAATTTGGGCTGAGGAAGAAGCAATTCCACAGAGACCCAAGCATTAGTCTCTTGACTGTTACAACGCCAACCATGTGCAGTACGGTTCCTCTCATTAACATCATTAAAACGGCACAGCCATTTGCTCAATTTGTGCAATTGCAAAAGTCAAAAGGAGGCATTATTTCCCACTTGGAGCCCCTATCCCTCCACCCCTTCTTGCTAGACCCCTGCTCCCATCTCTTCAGCTCTTATCAGGCTGTGCTCCAGATGAGTGCAAATTGCTTTATCGCATCTCGTTTGTTTGACTCGGTTTGAAATTCCAGGCTGACTTCATTAAGGAGTTTGAACAAAGCAAAAGGAGGAAAATTAACAGTTCTGGGAAGACAAACAAGTACCAAAGGGTGCAAAAGCTGCCCAGGCACATCTCGGTCTCAGAGGGAAAAGAAGAGAAGGTAACATTAGAAGAAAAGAGGAGGGTTGGAATGGAAATGCACGCTTAATTGAACACATAGGAGATCAGACAATGCCCTGACCTCAAATGTCAGCAGTCAATCCTTTCGTGCACATAAAGACCTAATGAATAAACTGAAAATAAGGTGCACTCTCTCATTCTGCCTTCTGCCTGTGGAGTAACTCCTACCCCCACATCACCACAGATTGGGCACAGCCAAACACTAACAACATCCTCCACCCAAACCTACTTCTGTCTAAGCAGCTCCAGATGTTGATGTCGGTCAAGACTACCCCCCCCCCCCCCCCCCTCTTGGCTATTTTTTAACCCCCTCTTGCCGGTGGATATGCAAGACAACTTATCAATTATGTATGAGGAGACACAGCAGCCGGCCGACTCAGAATAGCTTTCCTCAGCACTTCTACACTTGAATGACGACCGCCTCATTTGGGTCAATCAACCTTGCCTGTGACCACAGAGTTCGCCTGACCCCCACTTCAAGACCCTAAGCAATCTAGGTCTCCTTAGACTAGGTCTTCACTACTCTAGATTCACCTGGATATGCAACACTTTTGTTGTGATTACACCTCTCATCTATACTAGACTACTAACAGTGTTACCGAGCCCATGAAACAGAAATATTTGGAAACACTGTTGGTCTCATCAGGGAAGACCCTTTCTCAGAGGAAAATTTGACAATGCTACAGTTGCCTAAATATACAGGTAGAAAGCTATTATTCGAGTGTTTTGACCAACATGAATGGTCAGGGAAATGTAGCCTAATATGTGCTTAGGAGTGTAATCTGGACAGAGATAATATCTGATGCAGAGTTATACTCGTATAGCTGGAGATTTTAGGATTTGGAGACTTTGAGACCCGTTTGATTATTCCTTCTTTTCTCCAGGGGTTTATTAAATAGTGCAGCCAGATTCCATGTGTGGCTCTGGCAGCATCAATCAAGTTAGCAGCATACCTAGCTGGCCCCTGTTTGTGTCAGGCACTGCCATTAACTCAATTACCCCACCAACAGTCTGAGACTGACTCTGTGCACACACCAGGGCCAAAATTAGCCCTGGGCGCACACTAAGTCATCCCTAGGCTTCACTCAGCCCCCAACTTTAAACATGTTTGTGTGATCTGCAGAAGTAAACACAACTGCCTGAGGTTCACTAGGTTTCAAGCCAAAAGCACAACAGGCAATGCCAGTCATTGAGGCTGCTAAGAGAGAAGGACAGCATATATATAACTATATCTAACCTACGTCAAAGCAACAATTTTGGTTTTCTGCTAATCTTATCTTGGCCCAGGAGGATAAATGACCAATGCTATTTCTTCTGCCCTTTAGGCGAGTTGAAACTCAAAAACATGAGGTTAAGACAAGCTAAATCTTGAGCTAGATCTTTCTATATCTTTGAGGAACCTGAGGTTACAAGGGTAGGTATTTTTTTCTTTCCTTAGTTTGCTAAAATGCATAAAGCAGGAACTAGACCTAAATATAAGGAAAAGATGGAGCTATAAAAAAGGGGGGCAATAGCTATTCCCCATATGTATCCTCCCACGTTTGAGGTGACATGGTTTTTACAGTACGCTCCGGAGAACTTTTCATTTACACATTCCTCCGTTCTCCACTCCCTGAGCCCTGGGGTTTGCAGAACAAGAGCATAAAACGGATAAATAAAGACTGCACGTGGAGAACACAGAAGTCTAGAGCCGTTAAGTAAACCAGGTACAGATGTGTTGGGTCTTCCTTGGGTACACTTCTCATAAAACATTTGCAGAGTTAGAGGTGTGTGTGGCAGTCTGGACAGTATTGAATGACTGAAGTCGCTGTATTGTTGCTGGATATCTGTTTATAGATCTGTTATTCTTTGTCAATTTCTTCTAACCCATCCCCCACCTCATGGTAAATGTTGCTGGCACCACAACAGCGTCGCAGTACTAAACCACTGTGAGACTGATCTGTTAGAAATGTAATCTTTCAGCCACATGTGGGATACACCCCACAACCCCTCCCTCCAATCCAGACCTATGTCATCTCAAGAGAGCACTCATCCCCTCGGGCATATTTGCTTTGCTACCGGCGCTGGCTGTGATCCCTAACAATGGCAGCTCAAACCAAGGCAATCCTATCATTGCCATTAAAGATAAATCACTTTAAGGAGGGTGCAGTGGTGGAGGCCCGACCCGGAAGAGCAGGTCAGGGCTGCTGGTGACCTGTATCCTTTTTACTGGATGCTGGGGGATGGGTTGGGGGAGGAGTATAGGAAAGGGACTAGAGGATGAGGGGTGGTCCCGGCCAAAAGCCTAAGCGACTCAAATGTCCTTTAGTTCTAGGTATATCATGTATCATGCTCCTGTGAATTCAATGGCACCACACAAACAGCTAACCTCATTCCAGAGCATGATTTCTGGACATGTGAGAATAGTCACCCAGCTCAGGGTTAATTCCCACAGAGCAGAAACTCTTTAGTGAAATGGGGCTCAAGCCAAGTTTAAAACAATCTCAGCTGAGTTTCAAATTGGATGAAAGGAAAAAAAACAGCTGTGCGTCAGTTCTCAACCATGTGCCCTTGCAGGCATCATTTTGGCTTATTTTCTCAGCCTCTGAACAACAAGGAGAAAATTATCAATAACCATCTAATGAATACGGCACACCAGCATCACCATAAGACTGGACCAGAACAATAGCTGACAGATGGTCCTGAAGGGGTGAAGCCCGATTGTAGCTCATCCTGTCATGCTAAATTTACCAGCAAAGAAAGTGATATTTCCCCAAAGGTTCACAGCAGACAATGCTAATTTACCTCTGTTAATGAAGAGTTAGCGTCCGTCTCTGTCAATTTCTCCATGCATTTCATTTAACATTATCTATGTCTCCAATGATCCTGTCATGCTGAAACACTTTGAGTAACTTTTAATTACTTAAAAAAGTCTCCCCCCTAAAAGCTAAGAAAAGTTAAAACTACGCCCACATACAGTGAAAGGTTGATGTTTTATGTATGAAATTTCACAGGCTTACTTTAACATTAAAAATGAAGGTTATATTGAAGAGCAAGGATATACTTTAAGGAAAGAAAAATTTGACATTAATCTACTGGGTTTATGATAATTCAGTGCATATTTCAAAAGTGCAGGCAGAACCAGATCTAACTTAAAACCAGTAGCTTTCTGTGACAAAGAGACTGTTTGAATTCCACACCGATTATTTAAAGCCCTAGGCACAGGTGTTGCTGCAGTAGTAAGCAGCTGGGAGAGATATTAATACATTCTTTGTATAGCCTGAATGGGGCTGTTTCTAGACTTTGGACAGAGAAATGAGAAAAATGTGATTTGATTCAGAAGATAACTTCCTTTCACCCTTTCAAACTGACAAACACATCAGTCCGTGCCCTAAATCAGACAATGTTATGCATCCAATTCCAATTAAGGGCAACCAAATCAACATATTACAAATGTTTTTCAGGAATACAAATGGGTGAGTAGGAGAGGGGAACAAGGTGGAGAAGAGGGAAATTATGCTGCAATCCTCTTAATACCACGGCAACTAGTTTGGAATGTCTATGGCAGGTCTAAAGAGACAGCTGCCCCATCTGTTCCCACCATTATTTTTTGTCCTCTCAGAGAAACACATGAGAGCAGGGAGTCAGGCTGCTGATTGTGTCTCTTTGAAACTCCTACACCATGGCTTAAGTGCTTGCTCTAGTCTGATTTATATCCAAACATAATCATTTTCACAGCCAGTGAAGCTAGCTTTCAGAATTTTACCATGGCAAAATACAAGAGGCTTGGACTAGGCTTCAAGTTCCATTACTGTATTGATAACTACTGACCTGTTCTTTTACTCAGATCAGACAGCGAGTGGAAAAAAATGCACTCACCAGTCTCTTCATCGATGGAGAAAATCCCGAGGCCTGAGCCATCCCTTATGGAGTATCGCACTTCACCATCTTGGCCTTTATCCTCATCCTGAGCGGAAACTTTCATCACTGAGGTACCGATTGGCACATCCTCTTTGATAAATCCTTTATCCACAAATGATGGAAACCAAGGCCTGTAAAGGTTTTCATTCACATCCACCACCTCTACCTCAATGTGGCAGGTGGAGGACAGGGACATTGGCTTCCCTTTGTCTTTGGCCCTTGCCGTGAGACTGTACACCTGCTTCTTCTCATAGTCCAGGGTCTGAACAATGCGCACAGCACCGCTGAGTTTGTCCACTTCAAATTTTCCCTCCCCATTGTCCACCAGGCTGTATCGTACCTGACTGGAGGGTCCCACATCAGGGTCATGGGCCTCCAGCCACATAATCACAGTACCAATGGGAAGATCCTCACGTACCTTTACCCGATAGTTGGGTGGGATGAACTTGGGGGGATTGTCATTGACATCTTCCAGAACAATTTTGAGCAACACAGTCGACACGAGCTGCGGTTCAGCAGTGGCTTGGTCACGTGCTGCAATACGCAGTGTGAAACTTGGATGTATTTCTCGGTCCAGAGGCTTTTTCACACTAACAATACCAGTCTCCTCATCAATAGCAAATTGACCGGTGTCAGCCAAAATAGAGTACCTGACCACTCCATTATCTCCAAGGTCCTTATCTTTTGCCTGCACTGGAATGATTTCTGTCCCTACTGCTGTACTTTCACTAATTTCTATGGAGTAGCTATCCTTTAGGAACTGTGGGACATTATCATTAGCATCAAGAATTGTAACATCTAAGAGGCGTGATGAAGACTTCTGGGGTATCCCCAAGTCATATACCGTAATGTTAAGGGTGTAGTGATCCTTAGACTCGCGGTCTAGGGGTGCGTACACTTGGAGCCAGCCAGTATCCATCTCTACCACAAAGCGGCTCTCAGAATCACCCCCAGAGATGACATAAACTAGTTTTCCATTGAAACCACTGTCTGCATCTGATGCTGAGAGATGCACAATCCTAGCTCCAACTGGCAGATCCTCTTTCACCTCAATTACACTTGGGAAAGAGTCACTGAATAGTGGAGCGAAGCGGTTCACTGAGTGGATGTCTAAAAAGTTTTCCTCAGGTTCCACCTGACTATGGATTTTGCTGCCCTGGAGCAGTTTCTCTGCCAGCATTGTGGCAACACCAGTGTCAACGCATTTGACATGGACTGGCTTGTGTGAAGTTACAACAGTGATGTTCATAATCATAGGCTGTGTTTCACGCTCTCCATCACTAGCAATGATTAGTAACCTATGGAGGGACACTTTAGCTGCCGCACCGTCAGTCAAAGGATGTCTCAGGGAAAGGACACCGGAGTTGGGGTTCAAGTCAAAGAGATCCAATTCGTTACCAGCTTTAATTCTGTACCTTACAAGCTGCAGCTCATCAGCATCAATAGCAGACACAGTAGTAATCTGCTCACCAACACCATGGTCCCTTGGTACAGTTACATCACAGTCAACATTTTCAAAAAGGGGTTTATTGTCATTTTGATTGTTCAAAGTGATTGTGACTGGCGTCTCCACCTCACGGCGGAAAGGCGAGCCCCAGTCTGAGGCCCGTACCTTTAAATTGTATATCCGTGGCATGAGCTCATAATCAAGTTGTTCTGAGGTGCTGATGACCCCGGAGAAATAGTCAATGACAAATGGCTGAGGGTTGACATTGGCAATGCTGTATGTAACATACCCATTTTCACCACCATCCAAATCTGTGGCCTTCACGGTTAGCACACTCGTACCTACAGGCATATTCTCATCAACACTGGCCTTGTATGAGGTCTGCTTGAATTCCGGGGCATTGTTGTTGACGTCTGTGACATCCACTATGACTTTAGTAGCTGCATTTTTGTCGCTAGTGACAACTTCAAGTTCAAACTTGGAGACATAGTCAGCACGGATGGGTCCAGCAGTGGTGATAAGCCCAGTCTCTGGATTGATGGCAAAAACATTTTTCTCCATCTTGTGTCTGAATGCGTATTTCACGTGTGGATATTTTGGCACAGCTGTGACCATAACAACTGGTGTGTGGAGTGGTGCAAATTCACTGATGTTGACACGGTAAACAGGCCTCTCAAATTTTGGGGGGCCCACTTTGAACTGTGGGGATGTGACATGAATAACTTTAGCAGATGAAAACTGGGGAGGATTTCCTTTGTCCTTGGCTTGTAGTGTGAGGTTGTATCCAAATGGCTGACTGTCCCAGTCTACATCCTTAACTGCTTTAATCTTGTATTCCTTGCTCCCTGGGCTAATCCGCATAGCCTTGAACTGCTGTAGGGGATCCCCCGCCACAACACTGAGTGATGCAATCTCCCCATTGGCACCCTGGTCTCCATCCTCTACACTTACTATGGCAAAAGTGGGATCTTTGTCTGTGTCTGAGGGAGCCAACGTGACAGCTGTGATGACAGGGGCATGCTCATTGGCCTGCTCAACTCGGATCGTCAACTTAGCCATGCTGCTGAACCCACTGCTCCCATACAGTTTCATGCCACGATCGACCGCCAGGATCTCCAGTTCATACAACTTGGTTTCAGAGTAATCCAGCTTTCCGGTAAGTGTCACAACTCCACTGGTGGGATGCACTGCGAACATATCAGTCCACTCCCTGAAGCTGTAGTAGTACTCGCCATTGGTCCCAATGTCAGCGTCAGTGGCGGTGACCTTGGCCACGCTGGTCCTGATGGCGGTGTTCTCTGGTAGGGAGATGCTGTAGGAGGTGGGTGAAAAGAGAGGCCTCAAATCATTGGTGTCCAGCACCTTTACTCGAACTCTGGTTCGCGCCTCAGCATTGGTGTTTTTCTCTACAGCCTTGATGTTAAGCAGATAGTGGTCTCTGACCTCCCGGTTGAGAATGGCGCTGCTCCCACCTTTGGTCCTTATTCGCAGGAAACTAAAGTCTCCCAACATGTAATCCTCAGCTTTAAACAGGTTCTCGTTGTCTCCCGACACAATCTTGTACCGTATTTCCCAGCTTGGGTCTGTGACATAAATGCCCATCTTTAATGGAGTTTCTAAATAGGTCTTAGCAGCCGAGTTCTCATATATGGTGGCATTGTAAACAGAGTGAGTGAACTGCACATGCAATGCCGTCTCTCCCAGCCTTTGGTTTGCTATGCAGCCACAGAGAAGTTGCATGAGCACTGCAAGTACTGAAGTCAAGTGAATCCCCATGATGGCAGAGTGTTCTTCACCAAACCACCTACAAACAAAAGACGGAGGAAAAATGAGAACATTGGTATCAGCTACCTTTCCTGTAATCCCCCAAAAAGTCCAGCAAATTAATAATATCACATACAAAGATACAAACAAGCTATTTTAGCCTATTTGTGTACAGTAACACTATTGCTACTCAGGTACAGGGGTAAATCAGCCCATCAGAGAAAAGACAAATATAGCCAACATTGTATTATTATTGCCAATCTTTTTAAAGAAATTAATATGGGAGAATATGAGAGTGTAAAGGCATACCACACAGTATTTTTTTTTTACCAAGTAATTTCTCTTGCACTTAGTCTGAGACGGATGTGAATTAGGCTACTTCTTTCCAATGCAATCTCAAATTCATAGCTCAGCAAATATCATTACAAACAACGGCTTCAAGATAAGCAACATGAAGCTGGACTTTTTAGGAATAATAGCCTACATTTGTGATTACTTGACTACTCTCTCTCTCTACTTCCACGAAAACTCAACCCTCCCCTAGTGCATAACGCTAGCTAAACCCATCGTGAGAGATCGTCGGCGAAACGATAAACCAAAGGCTTTGGATTTCAGTAGGCTACACAAAAAAACATGTTTCAATCCATGCGACAATAAATTGTGGGCTATTTCACAATGAGACATGTTCATCATTCGAGCGCTTTTTTAAAAGAATGTATCATGCAATAGTAGGCTATTACACAAATCACCACATCAAAGTAAAAGGTTACATTTACATGAATGTAGCCTAAGCAATATTTATTTCGCATTCTGTACATCTTTACTAGCCTAGGTTTAAACTCGCTGATCTGTGTGGCAATGTAGCCTATCTAAAATATTCCGGCCTTGAGTTACAAACTAAGCCTCATGTTAACAGCAAAGCTTTGAGAAATGCACTGAGATACTTTGAGGGACTATACATCGTATAGCAACTGGCCTGGCAGCGTGTAAAAATACCCTTCTCATTCTTACATTTCAAAACC
Source organism: Alosa pseudoharengus (assembly GCF_046254945.1). Lineage (NCBI taxonomy): Eukaryota > Metazoa > Chordata > Actinopteri > Clupeiformes > Clupeidae > Alosa > Alosa pseudoharengus. The sequence goes on from NW_027468663.1 coordinate 40,824,447, forward strand.
TATCTCCAGTGATACGAATCTACGGGCCGACTCTATATCAGACACGGATCTGATCTCAGGAGTTGTGAGCTGGCATGTCCACCGTCTGGTTGGCGCGGCTAAAATAAACAGAACTTTGGAGCACACCCGTTGCAGAATTAAAGACAAAGTTGTGTAGGATAGGCTACACTAAAACGTGTTTTATGGATTTTAACCTAAAAGTATTGCAACAGAAGTTTGGGGATTTAGTAGCTTCTAAAGTTGTTGTCAAAAACTACAGCACGCCTGGTGACAGACAAATAGTTTACGATAAATCAGTTAGCATATTAACGCTAGTTTCTGTGGTTATTTCTTGCACGCTTTAAAATTCATCAGTAGGCCTATTTAATTTATATGCATAGGCTAAGTTTAAATAGCCAACAGTTAGCCTAAGTGAAATATAAAAACACGACATGATGCTAACATCGCTGGATGCATTGTAGCCTACTTCAAATCGCAATTCCTAAAGAAAGGTGGCAAGTCAAATGCATTACAAAACAGCCACAAATCAATTGTTTTCTTGTCCTTCACAATTCCTAACATACACGTATATAAGTTCAAACAAAAGTCTCAAACGAATAGCCTACTTCCAAATAATAACTGAAGTTTTGCTTCTCTGCTAAAAAAAAAAAAAACACCCCATCCCCCACCTGCCTGCACCCCAACCATTGAATTCAGACACTGCTGCCGTGCGCTAGCCAGATGTAGGCTATAGTTTGTTCACATAGGCTCCACCAACAGAAAACGAATCCCACATAGCCCTAGAAGACGGAGAGCTGACACACATAAACTAAACAAACGACAACTTTTAATGTTTACCGTATACAGAATCCTCTTGTTCTTAAATTAAGTTTTCTCAAGCCCCAAGTCAAATCACAGAGACTCTGATTTGCAACTACAAAAGACTACCCGCAGGCTATACTTTGGGAGCGCAACTTTTTCACATAGAAAATGGCAACGAAGACGTGTAAAAACATATAGACTACCTTAGCCAACAACCGCTGTGTACATACCTATTCCCTCATTAACGGCTTTGATAGGGAGGTTTTTCATGTGGTTTAAAAAATCCGATTTTCTGCATGGTATCGACGTCCCCTGCAACTCAGACCTTATCGTCCTGCGCTCTCTCGCGCTGAGTGCCTGTTCTCTTCTCCTGCTCTTTCTCTCGCGCGCCTGCACTGTATCTTTCCGCTCGTCCGGATCTACTTACTGGTGGCATGAACATGTAACAACCCATGATCGTCTCAGAACGGTCTCAAAATAGTGAAATAAAGCTAATTGACACATATTTATCAATTTATAAATAATAGACATAGACTAAGGTATCATTTCATAAAAAATAAGTTTGGTTTTGTTTCTGATTTGGGCTATTCTGTGGATAGGTTTCTTGCACATGGTAGGATTCTCACACATCTGGTTATTTTGAAACCAGTTATGCATGGGAAATGGTATGCACATTCAATTAGAATATGGTATGCACATTAAATTAGAATATGAATGGAGTCAGGTATGGTGTCTTTTAAAGTTTTTTTATCTCCTAATAAACAACTTGAATGTTTAAACAAGCGGTCTTGCTGTTCACAGCTTCATGCAGCTGTGGAGATTTTGGTGCAACCTTAGGCTAAACCCTTTTTGATAGGCAGTAGGCAATCTTGTTTTCATTTAATTTATTAAACGGTCTAACACAAATTCATTAATAGAGTGAATGTACAAGCCTGTTCCATTGTCCTCTAAACGCTTTGGCAAAATCGGTCTGCCACTAGGTTGTCGATGCAAAAAGCAGTGCCGCTATTTGGCCCGAAAGCATGGCTTAACTATCACAGCCGAGGAGCGGCGATTGATGGCGCTCTCTCACTGCTGTTGCGGAGATCAGATGCGCTCTTCGAAACTCTGTCCACTCTGCTTCTGAGAAACAGTAGCCTATACGGTGAGCGGTTAAATAGACTAAATTGTGCAGGACTTGTTTAATTTATGGCTTGACAACGTGTAACTTCAAGTCAAAGATTCGGACCTGCAGGCTAGCCAATGAGTTTAGAAGATTAACGGTGGGACTAAATGCTGCCAGTAGGCTGTCATTGTTCAGTTTGTGTAGGCTATAATACGAGCGTGAGGCTGCTGGTAGTCTTCGACTATAGCCTAGACCTGGGATATTTAAGTCAAGCTGTCAGTGGTCTTTCCTTGAGGTTTAAGCCTATTCTCATTTGTTCCGTGTTTTGGCATGCAGTTATAAGCCATACTCACCAGACCAGCAGAATGAATAGCCACACCAAAGTTCCGATCAGAAAAATCCAAAGAAGTCTCGACAAACTGTGTATGCGAGCATTTCGCACAATGCTTAAGTCGCACACATTAATAGATCCGGTGAGTTGTCTATCGTCAATTTTCCTTTAACGCCATGTGATGCACATCCTCAAAAGCACCATTTTACTCGGCTGCGCTGGCATTATCCACTTTTCCAGACTGCTTGCGCTCCGCTGACACAGTGCTACAGCAGTAGAACGCTCTGAGTCTGACTGGGACGCGTACCTTTCCAAATCCTTGACGTCACCAATCTCGTATAGGGAATTAGTGTGTCATTCCTTGATTCTGCTTGTGTAGCCTACAGACCCTCTTGGGAGTGGGGACTCAGACTGATGCCCGCATTGTGAATAGGTGGATGCAGGCTATTGCCTGTGATGTTTGCAGATTAAAAAAAAAAACTATGCACTGGTTACACTACGATAAACAGGTTATTCTGAAGTCTCAAAGAAAGAAGTTGACGTTGCAGTGCAAGGTGCTGTGTAAATCCAAGTATGTCTAGTCTCTCTGAATTCAAGTATGTCTATGTAGTGCATTTAAATCCAAGTATGTCTATATCTAGTGAATTTAAATTCACCCACTGGCTACATGAATTAGGGGCAGGGTGTTTCTTATAGCAGTGTTTCTCTCTGTGTACAGAGGTCTGTGAATGTCTCTTTCTCGCTTTCTCACTTCTCCTTCGCCAATCCCCAGAATTCTATTTCTCTCCCTGTTCTCTCTCAGATCACCTCTCTTGTGTGTGACTGACATGGTGGAAGATCCCTAACATTTATTTTTTCTGGTTTTAAAATAGATCAGATCTGATTAGTATTGTTTGGATTTGGTGGTTTCATGGCATCTCGCAATATTCTGCTTCAAAGGTAAGAGATAGCAAACAGAGGCCACCCCATGGCCCAATAACCCATACAATATAGTAAACAGTGACATCTGTGCTTGAGTGCATGGATTGAATGGACAAGATAGCATTCTTATGTGCTGCAGAAAGTGGCATGTCGTTATAGTCCCCGAATACCTTGTTTGTTATCTCTGTATGGCAAGCAGATCCGGACAGTAACGGAGTACATTTACTTGAGTACAGTACTTGAGTACAATTTTGAGGGATCTGTATCATTTTGGGGGAGTACTCATGACTTCAAGTACATTTGAGAGGCAAATATTGTACTCTTTACTCCACTACATTTCTATCCATAACCGTGAGTACCCGTTACTACTTCTAAAAAAAAAGGAAAAAAGAAAAATCTCGGAAACCCTCAATTTGTTGTGCCACTGATTGGGACATCCTATCAGCAATCACCTTCAGCTTTCTGCCAAAGTCAACTCCATGGTCAGATTTAGATAAGAGACGAAACCCTAGCAGGTCCATCCCGGGAATGTGCGAACCTGTGGCCCCACCTCGCCAGACTATTTAAAATGTATGAACAAGTTAATGATAGTTTTCGCTTCAAGTGTTTCAATTACAAAATAGTATTTTGTATTTGAAATACGTATTTTAAATACATGTATTAGAAATACTGCCCATCCCTGGCAACATGGTAAAAAGATGAAAATGACTTGATTTTACTTCCAATTCCTTTTACATTCTCCAAGTATTAACATTAACATTTTTCATAACTCCATGTAGGACGTTTCTGTACATAAATGTAAGCACTGTGGCAGTAGTAATGCAATATTTAGAAAATGTAGGCTACTCTTGTACTCTTGATACTCAAGTACTTTTAAAAACAAGTACTTCAGTACTTTTACTAAGTAGACATCTGACTGTTGTACTTTTACTTGTACTTGAGTAAAATTTAGCAAAAGGGTATCTGTACTTTTACTCAAGTAATGAAGCTGTGTACTCTGTCCGCCTCTGATGGCAAGATGTCCAGATATGTAAATCACTGTCCCACCTTTGTCATGAAAAAATTCATGTCAATGTGTCTTTGCAGAGGCTGTGCTTACCTTTTTCTGTACCATTTTCTGTGAGTGGTTGTAAGCAAATGTGGTATAGAAGTTGTACCTGGCACGCACATGCGCATACACACACATGCTCCTGCCTTCATAATCTGAATTCCCCTCTCTTTTTCCCAGAGTGCTGCAGAAGATTATCTCTGCAAAGACGTAATTACCCCCAACATCATGGTATAGAAATCCTCTTGCGAAAAGTCAAAACAAATCTGCTGAGAGTGTCGATAAATGCATAATTCAGAGTGCACAGCAGCTTCTGTCTTATCTTTGTCTCACTGACTGCTTCATTTGATGCTTCCAAACTACATTTCACAAACTTCTGCCTCTCATTGGAGGTATGATGTGGTGTGCAAGCTTTGTGGAACATTAGAAAAGAAGGGATTTTTGGAGCATGTAGCCTATGAATGATGAATTTTTCAACAACAAATATAAGCAGACTGGTCTGGCATTGGTGTAAACAATTGCTCTTGTCTCCATTTAGAGGAAACCAAAAAAGGTAATGTTTATTATTACCATTATATCATTATGATCACAATGTTATTATAACAATCCCAGAAGAACCTTATAGCCACAATTAGCTGATTTGGGGGCAGGCAGAGTAGAAGAACTGGACTAAACTCAGGAGAAAAAAATATTTGTTGACTTGTGTGAACAAAGATAATTGCAAAGTCATGGAGAGATGAAGTGACTTTGAAAATGTGAGAAGAGAGGAGATCACTGAATTATATATGCAGAAAATCCAGAGCGTAATGTACCCTGGAAGTAATGAGGGCCAGAGTGAGATAGAGAGAGAGAGAGAGAGGAAGATAGAAATAGAATGTGTGATGGAGAAAGGGGGGATCCCGTAACAGACAGAAAGACAGTGAAAGAGGAAGGGGGGGAGACGGATGTTCAGTCACACATAATGGAATGTCGATGAGACCCAGCAAATGGCTGTTTAATGTATTCAACAGTCATTGGGATTTAGCTATGTGTATTCAGGATTGTGCTTGCTAATCACTGTGCATTAGTGGGGTGGGGGTAAAGGTGAAGATTTGAGAAAAAGGTCATCAGTCGGGCAAATGTGGATGAATACATGGGAACTCAATGGATCCTTAATTATGGAAGATCCATTTTATGGCTTTATTTTGCAGATGACCTTCATGCCCCACTCGGATGCATCTGAGACATTTTTAACGTCTGTTATGTGACTAAAGTGATGTTATGCGGCATTGTATTATGCCTTGTAAACTAGGTTAACATAGTTTGTAGGTGAAGTGTTATGGAATGAGAAAGTGTGTTGGTGCAGTGTACAATATAAATCCTTTTTCCAGTGCTATTTACTGACGCTGCTACATGTCTTCTACATTTTTTTGCAGAAATTATGCAAATAAGGATCTTTTCTGACATGCACAGAAGTCTTGAATGTTGGCTGTAACTTATGTGGGCTGTGTTTATGAAATGAGGTGGTTTGAAATGAAATGCTATCCAACTTCCCTTATTACTCTGGGGAAATAAAAGCAAGCTGATAAGAGCTGACTGAATTTTAATCACAGTATCAACGGCACACACGGTATCCTTTTCATAAAGGATTATGAAGAACTGGTGATACAATTATAGACAAGTGTAAAAGCTCCACCTACCACTTTTGGCGTGAGTATATGGTTGCCTTTTTAAGACTGCTTGGCCATATACTATGCAGATTTGCTTTCCCTTTGTTTTAATCCCATGAAACTGTTGGGATTACACACAAAAGGAGCATTTCCTGCATGGATTTGCATGGCTGGATTAGCGCTGCCATGTAAGAGAGGTAAATGTGTTCCAGTAACATACATAACATGATGCGAGGATCCTTTGCAAATGGTGTTTTTTTGCCGTCCGTTCTGTGAGCTCAGATGATGTCTGCTCAGTAAAATGTCCCTCTCGTCTCTCCGTCTCTCTACTCTCTCTATATCAGGGGGAAGCAGATGCTGAAGTCTCAATTATCTGTCTCAGCGAGTGGAGCTCCACGCCTCAGCAATCCTTTCCTCACCACAGACACCAGATCCACTCAACGCATTTGCATCGCTGGGAAGAGAGGAGGAGGCGAGAGATAGAGAGAGAGAGGGGGAGTTAGAGAAAGAGAAAGGGAGAGAGAGGGGGATGGAGAGAAAGAATGAAAAACGGCAGCGAGATGCACCCGTCGATGCTTTTGAATCTTCAAGTGCAGCTGCTCCAGCTCAATCCTCACAGCACCTATATCCTCTGTTTTGCAACTTCTAAGTCTGTATTTCTTTATCACCAATACAAGTAGGCCTCTGGATCCAGATTTCTGTTGCCTCTTACAAAGGGGCTTGACAAGTGCACTGCTAAATCACCCCCTGATTCCTCAGCCCATGTGAATTATGCATCCAGGCTCCCATTTGCTTATCTAATGGGAGCCTGTCAGATTTAAGACTCTTAGGGAATACCCCTGGGTCACTAAATCTGGAATCCACTCATCAAGACGTGACACTGAATTTGAAAAACAAATGTGAGAGGAGAGCAAGGTGCGTCACTACAATCATTTCAGGCCTATTGCCTAAGGTTACAAATAAACTTATTTATAATGCTTCATGCCATAGACCTACAGTATGTTTGTTGACACTCTTAAACTATGATTTATTATTCATTCAAGCGGTGCAGAATCAATATTTAACATCAAAAACTATCAAGTTCAGATGATGTAACTTACAAACAGAGTTTACTGTAGTAGGTCTATAGGTTGTGTAATTTTACCTAAACCTAAACCCCATCCTTTAAGCACTTGATATTGCAATTTAAATTCCTAAGCAGATAGATCACAAACAGAAGTGCAATGTGAAAATCACATCTGTTTATCTAAGAATCACTGCAACTACAAAACATATTGCAACAGTATGCAATCCTAAAAAAAACTCAAGAGCAGTCTTTGTGAATGAGATTTGTAAAATGCAGGGTGTTTTGGGCACACAGACCACTGATGGCCAGTGCTCAGCACAAATATAGTCCAGTAAACATGGTTTCTAAAGTCATAACTTTTGAGTCCCTGCATCATGACCTGACATCATTCCTGGATATTGTCTGATAAGCGTGTTGCTGGTTAAGAATGCAGAGACAGACATCACGTAGGTCCATGTATTGCAGTTTCATATCCCCTGGGGTGTTTTTTGTTTGGTTGTATTTGCAGACCAGCTGGAGCTGAAAAGGACAGCACTTGACAAACTATTTCAAGGTCTCTCACTGCAATGAGGCAGTTTCTTCTTCTATGATTTTTTTGCAAGAGCTGTAAAATTGAGCCTAGCCCACCAA